>NC_036853.1:22452008-22504737 GCF_002910315.2 Salvelinus sp. IW2-2015 | reverse complement strand
CCCGCTCTCAGACCATGTGACCATGTGAGAAATGAGACCATAGAGAGGAGAGGCGCATAGAGCATTATGGGATACCAGCAGAAAGAGCACACAGGACCCATGGGATGCACTTAACAGAGGGTTATATAGGAGTGTTGTTGTATACCCAGGATAATAATGTACACGCACACACACACACACGGAAACACAGTATTGCACATACTGACAAAATGCCAGATATGTGAAATGTTTTGCATGCTAGGCTACTCTGGCACTGTGTTAGTAGCATTGGAGGGAAAAGAAGGCCAACCACAAACAAAATCTACATAAATTGAAGTTAATAGGAGATTACAATCTATTATTCATATATACTGGACTAGCACATACATACTGCATAACTCCAGTACGTATAACTATACACCCACACACACAGGCCTCTAATGTCACAGTGAATAGAACAGATCTATAATTCACCTACAAGTCATCTGGAGCCTTAGGCTGTCCATGACTTTTAACATTGAAGGTTCTTACGCTCACGTTCAAACACGCATGCGAAGTGCTCACACATACACACACGTATAACAACCTCCACAACCTCCACATACCTCCACAACCTCCACATACCTCCACATACCTCCACAACCTCCACATACCTCCACAACCTCCACATACCTCCCCTTATAGCTAATTGTGTTTTTTTCCCAACACATCAATTAACACAGACATAGGTGCTGGAAAGAATGATACATGCACAATTCCCACTGCAGTCATTCTTAGCTGCCATGGTTTTTGCCTTATATGCTGACACTGACTGAAGCACTGACGATTGCTGGAATTTGCATGAAATACAACGTTTGGTGTGCACATTGCACTATTGAGATAGGCTTCTTCAGCAAAGCCTTTTTATGTAGTGGAGCTGCCGTGATTGTAGCGATCTCAGAGCCAGCTACGCTCCCAAACCCAGGAGGAGAGAATACATCTGACAGAGAGATAGAGAGAGAGTTACAGAGGTGGAGGGAGAGAGAGTAGGATAGAGCATAAAGGATGGAGGGAGAGAGTACAAAATTGAGAACAGGATGGAGGAATAGGAGACAAGGGAGAGAGGAGTACAGAGGACAGAGAGAAAGACTCTCGGGTTGGTTGAAACGCGACACTCATGCAATGACTGCTGCATCAACGTCCTTCCTGGCTGATCATGTCAGGTCATGGCTTTGGCTGAGGATGGGACTCTGATATTGATTGGAGAAAAGGCCTGATTCAGAGCTCAGGAAGTTGGAGGAAGATGAACTCATTGACTCAGGGCTGGGAGGGTTTTCTTTTAGATCATAAATACAGGTGATCCAATCCTGCCAAACCAGACTTACAGTAGCCGGATTTTGTGCGTGGGGGGTGTCTGTGATATGGGCCCCGGACGTGTTCGTCTCGGGAACTGAAGTGCTTTGTTGTTGAGTCACACCCTATAGCTGAGAAAAAGCAACACGATCCAACCAACACACCAGCACGCCTACTAATTCAAGTTATTTCAGTTCGTCATTCATTCTCTCCCCCCTTCCCACCCACCCRCCCTCCCTACGTATATGGTCTTCTCAAAATAAAGCAAGGTTTCATAATAGATAAATTGATCTAATTAAGGAGCTAGTGAACACAGATGTTCTCCTCTTTTCTCCAGGCCTTTGTCAATATGGATTTAATTAATTAACAATTTCCCTCCCCATGTCATGCCTCAGCGGACTGCGAGCCCGTGAGTGAGTTTGTGTATGTGTGTGTGCGTACATCAGTGGAGGCTGCTGAGGGGAGGACGGCTCATAATAATGGCTGGAACGGAGCCCTTGGAATGGCATCAAACCCATGTAAACCATGTGTTTGATGTATTTGAAACCATTCCACTAATTTCACTCCAGCCATTACCATGAGCCGTCCTCCCCAATTAAGGTGCCACCAACCTCCTGTGGCGTATGTGTGCATGTGGAGAGGAGAGGCTGAGGCAAAGAAAGGAAGAGCTGCGTTTCATTTCATCAAACAGTTTAAACCCATTGGGCAAAACTTGGTTCAATCTACATTGTTTCCATACCATTTCAAAACGAATGTGGAAAACTGATTGGATTTGAAAAAGTCAGCAATTTAAGGGAATTTTGTATTTTTTCACCCAACTTTTAACCTAAATCCATTGACATGGTGAAATGTTTTGTTGATTTCACTTTGAATTCACGTTAGTTGACAACTTATCCAAAATTAAATCAAAACTAGACATTGAAATGACGTCTGTACCCAGTGGGTTGTGAGTGTTCCTCTGTGACGTATCTTAGCCAAAAGCTCTGTCTGACAGGCAGACAGTTTGCTGTCAAGAGTTTTGCTTTTGGAGCAGACATCAAGAGGAGCTCAGAGGGATACGTTTTTATTAGACAGAGAGCGAGAAGGAGAAGGTTTTTCTACTCTTCTCTTTGTAAGATTAGTGAGATTTAGAGTTTCTTAATCCAGAGGCTTTTTCGCCAAAGCAAGGAGCTTCAGTTTGACCTTGTAACAAAGCACAGATAGAGATAAGGAAGATGATACTCCTCGGTTTAGACGATAGGGTGATTAAAAACGCTCAGGAATGATGGGATATCATACTTCCCAGAATGCTTTACTGTCATTTGTATTCCCAATATAGGCCTACTGTTGGGAGGTATTGTCTGTCCCAAACGACGCTCTCTTTCACATACAAATGTCCCGTCTTTCACAGTGCCAAAGAAAAGCTTCTTCCTCCAGGCCTGAAGCAGAACAGTATTTTCCTTTTCTCTCAGCCTGTTATGTCAGAAGTTATATTTCCCAATACGTCTTAAGAACTGAGCTGTCATGGAGTGAGCTGGGAAAGGATTGCAGTACTCCAACAGTCCGGATTAACACAGCTGGCTTCTCTACCGCCAGTAGGGGGGAAGGGCCTGGCCGGGGACTGGGTTGGTTCATGACTCTCGGTAGCCATCACACACCACAGAGAGGATGCTATACACCAGGGGTGGGCAATTCCAGTCCTCGAGGGCCTGATTGGTGTCACAGTTTTTCCTCAGCCCCAGCTAACACACCTGACTCCATCACCTAATCATGATCTCCAGTTTAGAATGAAATTAGATTAATCAGCTGTGTTTGCTAGGGATGGAGAAAAAGTGTGACACCAATCAGGCCCTCGAGGACTGGAGTTGCCCACCCCTGTTATACACCAACTTCAGCTTCCATCAGGGTTCAGGTCACAACACTGGACCATCCCTGACAGACACTCTGGGTAGTCAAGGCCATTCACATGCATGCACACATATACACACACACTATACACACACATACACAAACATATACACAAACACATACACAAACATCCACACACACAAATACACAGGAGCCCTGTGTCCGCACCAGACTGACTGATCTAGCTCATATTTTGATAATGGTCTGTGGTTACTTGTGCTATCTGTGTATTCTGTGCTGATAAAATTATTGTCTGCTGCAGTCAGTCGAGAGAGGGAGAGCGTAGCGTATTTGGGTTAGGGAGGATAATCCACTCACCCCTAAAGAGGATTGGAGAATCTCACAGGCTTTGATGAGTTGTGAGCTGGTGTTTATTTCACATCACAAGAAGAAGACTGTTTTTGTCACAGCCAGCCAGGGCGCATCCTCCCCTCTCTCCTCTGCTACCCCTCCCATGGAATGCTGGGTAATTATTATTGTGCCAGAGAAGGTGTTTCTTAGCTATCTCTATCCAGATCACAGGGTTAATGGAGATTATGTGATTACTGAAGCGTCTCTCTGTGTCTGTCTGTGACTGTGGAGAACTAGGCATGGTGTACTGCTGCTGAGGCAGGCAGCTAGCTCTAATGAGCCAGCACTAAGCTGAGCCATGATCCCCCGCAACACAAATCACACACTGACACACAGGGGAGGGAAGAGAGGGGGCAGAAAAACACCATTTACACAACAGTACAGGAGGAGGTTTTGTTTGTGTATTAGATAGGAGGGCAGACAAAGAAAAATAGTAATTCGTTCGGAAGAAAATTATCCAACATTTGTTTGTCTTCGCTCATTGGTTCCTCTCTCCAGGGTCCCCAGCTTCAGGACCACCCTGTCCCTCTGCGACTTGGGGACTGTTGTCTGGGTTCCCTGCTCTGGCCTCAGACTGGAGAGATTGTGGCCTTAATGCCTCCAGACAGCCTTTAATGTCCTAAGCAGCAGTGGAGATATGCCTAAGTGGCTAAAGCAACCCTGTGCCTCTGATCCCCAGAAGGAAGGGGATTTGAATTAAGGGTATCAAAGCCCTTAACAAGGCACACACGAGACAATGACTAGGGTGTTGTCTCTGAGAGAAAAAACATAGTGTACCGTGAGCTTCCGCTCGCATAGATAATGCATTCTTCAAACCACCTGGGATGCACTGGTCACACACCTTGTGTGAACGTATTACTTGGATCATATTTGGATGTACAGACTGATGGTACAGACTCTACAGCTTCTTTCATACCCTTCATGATTTCTTGCTCAAAGCGGGCGGAGGTTTGTGTGCAAAGTATACGGTTATTGTACATGAGAGTAGTTTCTGAATGTGGCAATGTTAAGTGTCTCTGTCCCTCTCTCTCCATCTCTTCTATAACAAGCATCCATGTTGTTGTCATTCCGCAAGGGACTTGTTTTCAGCGTATTACGTCTCCAGTCAATAACCGGTACAGAGTGTGTGTGTTTACCCTGTGTTCCCATTTAACTAGCAAGTAAATAAATAATTAAACCAATTTGTGTAGTACTGAATCATAAGTAAGGCTAGGGTTTTTGCAGATGCAAGGAGGTTACGACTGTTCAGAATGATATAAGTTTTTATTTTAACCTTTATTTAGTCAGTTAAGAACAAATTCTTATTTACAATGACGGTCTACCGGGGAACAGTGGGTTAACTGCTTTGTTCAGCGGCAAAATGACAGATTTTTATTTTGTCAGCTCAGGGATTCAATCCAGCAACCTTTTGGTTACTGGCCCAACACTCTAACCACTAGGCTACCTGCCGCCGTTGATAGTGTATGTATGTGATAGGTAAAGACCTTTTAGAGCTTAATTCGGGAAACGGTAACTCTTTAAAGAACCACTCTCGTTGTGCCCCAGATGCTAATGAGTTAATTGTTACATGATTAATTTAATCGGGTAACAATGAAACATAGTTAGTAAATGTAATAAATAACAGTTCAGATGAATGTTATAGTCAAGTCACGACACTACCTACCTACCTACCTACCTACAGGTTTTCAAAAATGTGCTCTTTTAGTATTTCTCCAGTAAGTTTCCTGAAGGAGAAAGCCTCCACTTCTGTCAAAAATAATAAAACAAAAACACTATAGTAAATACTAAAGTAGTCAGCCAAAAAACTTCTGTGAATACTATAGTATTTATACTATAGTATTTTGTCATGTGGGTTGTTAATCACTCTCTGAACACCTCCGTTAACTTAGGTTTTCATTTTTCCACTGCCGTGGGAATGTTTTCTCAGGATTTAATTCCATACTGTCAGCTTCTCCAAAGGTATTGTACTGCAGGCTTGCCATCTGTAGGTGTATTCCAGTGTCTGCGGTGTGTGTGTGAGCGTGCGTACATACGCATGTGTGCTTGTGCACGTTGTAAAGTTCCTAATGTCCTGAAGTAATTAATTTAGCCCCACTTGAAGCACGTAACGTGCTGGTGTAACAGCAGTCTTTTATGACTGATGTACATGCAGCTTTAATTACACAAATTGATGTCGAGTGACACGTGGAAGGATGATGCCCCTCTCCACTGAAGCAGGGCTCAGCATTGTGGACTGAAATATTCTTCTTCTATCCAACCACTTCCAACCATCCTTGCTTAAGTGGTATATTGCTGACTCAACACTCTTGATAGGATTCAATATGTTAGCTCTGAATTAGGGTCAGTTTCCGGTAGATAGAAAGAGACCGCCACGCACATACAGTACATGCACAAACACACGTGCAAGCATGCACGTGCACACACACACCTCCCTCCATCGGACAGGCTTGTGGAACACAGGTGGAAGTTAGTAATAGCAAGCGTCCCAGCATAGCCAAGCTCTGACTGGGCCACAAATCATGATCAATGGGCCTCTGCTTGGCTCCACTGTCTGAAACGTCACTATGCCAAACTGAACCGACTGCTCCCCAAATTCTGCCTGTTAGTCTAGTGTTAGAGCTGACTGGTGGAGCCAGTCAAGCCCTATGGCTGGAAGTGAGATATAGAGGCCAGTTCAGGATGAAATGTCTCTGTCTGTGATGTATGGACACAGGGCATGACCTGCTCAGACAGACCTCGATTGAGACAAAACACTGCTTCAGACTGGTTTGCTGTGTATGTCTGAGTGTGTTAGTAGAAGCTCTAACTGGGTCTGGTATGATCCAGCCCATAAAAAGACAGTTAATGAATGTTTGTTCTTATAGCTCTACAGAGAGGCAGAGACAGGACAATGTTGTTTCAGCTTCCGTTATTGGCACTTCAACCAAAAGCCTTTGTTATGGGAAAGAGAGGAAAACCCAGAGACAGCTATTTGCAAACACACTCTCCGACATGCTCCGTTTGTGAGGATTTCAATTGTAGGGTTGTGCGTGTGTATGTGCACGTTGGTGTTTGTGCCTTTCGAGTGGTCTGTTTGTGTTGCAGAGCGAGTGTAGGGACGTGAAAGACGTCAACAATACTGGGAATTTGAGAATGCGATTAGTTTCATGAGGGAGAATTTGACATTGAGACCTCTGTGGTGTTTTATATTCCTCATGTCTCCTGTGTTACCTGCTCTCTATAACCACTGGAACGTTTATTTGTTCACATTTGTATTCAATCATCTGTCAGCCGATCTTATCCACAGTGACTCAAAGAGCAGCACAATACATAAACTGGGTGGTTCGAGCCTTGAATGCTGATTCGCTGAAAGCTATATCAGACCATATACCACGGGTATGACAAAACATATATTTTTACTCTTCTAATTACGTTGGTAACCAGTTTATAATAGCAATAAAGCACCTCTGGGGATTGTGGTATATGGCCAATATACCACGGCGAAGGGCTGTATCCAGGCACTCCTCGTTGCATCCTGGCTAAGAATAGCCCTTAGCCGTGGTATATTGGCCATATACCACACCCCCTCGGTTCTTATTGCTTAATTATACACTGACTGATCAAATAAGACAGAAAGGGTGATCGATTCAGTTTTTATTTCAGAAGAACAACCATAAAAAAATACAAATACAAATACAATGATCAGTTGTCTACGTAAGAAAATATACTATTATACACTAGCAGGTTGTGTATTGGGTGTGTGATGTTGCTTGAGGAGGAATCACTTGTCAAGATGATGACATCAGTCATGAGGTCAAATAGATGTCCCCTCTGGGCAGCTTGGATCAGGAAGTAGAGGTGAGGAGATGGATGCATCCAGGGGGTGATGGGTCAGAGGTCACATCATATTAACCACTGCTCCTGAGATGGTGGTGACCTTTAACCTTAATCTCTCTGGTTTAATCCCTGTCCATATCCTCTCTATCTGGACTGGACTATGCTGTCACTACTGAGCCACTGTCGATTCAAGAGGATTCAGGACTGTTGACTGATAGTCTATTCTGTTCCGTGATTCAGTGGCTGTCGTGTGTTCACTGCATCATATATTCATGACACATCCTGTAATTGGTGATGAGTCACTGAGAGCGTAATAATAGTTCCATCCATCACAGGGTACATTATACAACGTCTCTGTTGCAGTATCCCATTTTAACCTCTTTTTAGGTTTTCTTGGTGGGTTGCAGTTGTTGTTGTTGTTGTTGTTGATGCGTGACCTCTCCCAGCTGGGTCTATAGTGTGTGTCTCTGACAGGCTGTCCTTGTCTCCCTGTGTGTATTTGAAGGTGTAAAGGGGCGTCTCACTATGGCCTGTCTGCCGACAGAAAGCGGCGTTCCCAGGAGGGGGACTGCACTGACAGCACGTCAGAACTCACTGTGGCCACCCTGCCCGGCGATGGCCCCACCTCCTCCGCGGTCGCCCTCCTATCAGACGAGCCCGGCCTCGTCAACCCTGCCTTCGACCCCAGCATGGAGGACAACAGCCAATCAGGAAGCACCACAAGCCTGGCAGCCCGCAGCAGTTCCAAGAAGAGTGAGTGTGTGTGTGTACAGTTATGGGTAGTGCTGCACCTAGTAACCTTTCTCTGATCTATAAAGCACTGTGTGTATGTGTGTGTGTGGGTGTGTGTGTGTGTGTGTGTGTGTGTGTGTGTGTGTGTGTGTGTGTGTGTGGTTGTGTGTGTGTGTGTGTGTGTGTTGTGTGTGTGTGTGTGTGTGTGTGTGTGTGTGTGTGTGTGTGTGTGTGTGTGTGTGTGTGTGTGTGTGTGTGTTGTGTGTGTGTGGGTGTGTGTGCACATCGCACTGTTTGTCACTGTGACTGATTGAAAATCAATAGAAAGCAGGGAGCCAGTGGAGGCTTTCTAGTCACAGTTTCATAGTCCCTCACTTACATAGATACCACCAGTAAACACTATTCAAACATGTATTTTACCCCCTCATACCCACACACCAGATGTACACTACCGTTCAAAAGTTTGGGGTCACTTAGAAATGTCCTTGTTTTTAAAAGAAAAGCACATTTGTTGCCCATTATTTTTATGGAATATCTACATAGGCGTACAGAGGCCCTTTATCAGCAACCATCACTCCTGTGTTCCAATGGCACGTTGTGTTAGCTAATCCAAGTTTATACATTTAAAAGGATAATTGATCATTAGAAAACCCTTTTGCAATTATGTTAGCACAGCTGAAAACTGTTGTCTTGATTAAAGAAGCAATAAAACTGGCCTTCTTTAGACTAGTTGAGTATCTGGAGCATCAACATTTGTGTGTTCGATTACAGACTCAAAATGGCCAGAAACAATGAACTTTCTTCTGAAACTTGTCAGTCTATTCTTGCTTCTGAGAAATGAAGGCTATTCCATGTGAGAAATTGCCAAGAAACTGAAGATCTCGTACAACCCTGTGCACTAGTCCCTTCACAGAACAGCGCAAACTGGCTCGAACCAGAATAGAAAGAGGAGTGGGAAGCCCCGGTGCACAACTGAGCAAGAGGACAAGTACATTAGAGTGTCTAGTTTAAGTGTCTAGTTTAAGTCCTCAACTGGCAGCTTCATTAAATAGTACCCGCAAAACACCAGTCTCAACGTCAACAGTGAAGAGGCGACTCCGGGATGCTGGCATTCTAGGCAGAGTTGCAAAGAAAAAGCCATATCTCAGACTGGCCAATAAAATTAAAAGATTAAGATGGGCAAAAGAACACAGATACTGGGACAGAGGAACTCTGCCTAGAAGGCCAGCCTCACGGAGTCGCCTCTTAATTTTTGACATTGAGACTGGTGTTTGCGGGTACTATTTAATGAAGCTGGCCATTTTGAGCCTGTAATCGAACCCACAAATGCTGTTGCTCCAGATACTCAACTAGTCTAAAGAAGGCCAGTTTTATTGTTTCTTTAATCAGAACTACAGTTTTCAGCTGTGCTAACATAATTGCAAAAGGGTTTTCTAATGATCACTTAGCCTTTTAAAATGATAAACCTAGATTAGCTAACACAACGTGCCATTGGAACACAGGAGTGATGGTTGCTGATAATGGGCCTCTGTACAACTATGTAGATATTCCATTTAAAAAATCTGCCATATCCATCTGCCATATACAACATTAACAATGTCTACACTGTATTTCGGATCAATTTGATGTTATTTTAATGGCCAATTTTTTTTGCTTTTCTTTCAAAAACAAGGACATTTCTAAGTGACCCCAAACTTTTGAGCTGTAGTGTACATCCCATAACCCATGCACACTTAAATACAGTATATGTACTACTTAATGATCTTTGATGGAAATCCTGTTCTTCAATTAGCTTTTATAGCATCGATTTTTCACTGATCTATAAAATCTCTGTCCTGGGCTGGAGGGGTAGAGGAAGAGAGCGAGAGAGGCAGGGAGGGAAAATGTAAAGAGAGGGAGTGAGAGTGGGAGGAATGAGGGTTAAATATAGCCCAGGTCCATTAATGCTGAATGACGTGTTAGCCCCTCACCCTCCACTCATCCCACCTGTGAACCCTGGAGCCACTCACGCGTGTCACACTCACTCATATCCCCCCTCTCAACGTGAGCGCACCGCTCTTGGGGGGGCATCAAATGACGTTGCACCAGCACTTTGGCCAGGGCTGCGGAGTACCCACCACCATGCAGAGCCACTGCTGCTGAACAAGCTGTCAGCTCCAGAAGCGCCGGGTGCGTTTAAAGAATAATGTGGCTGTCAGGAGGCCTCGCATCTCCCCAGGCCCGCAGAGGGAGGGAGGGGCGCTGCAGAGGCCCAGGGCAGCCAGGCTGGGGCTCACACTCCACTGCAGCCTGCTTTGCTCTGGTAGGACCAGAGCAGAGCTCAGAGTTCTGGCACACTCCCTGCCAGAATCTCAACTATAGAAGATTATAGTAGGGTCTCACTGGTGTATTTAAACTGCACCTAGTTTTGGCTGAAAGATGACATAAACATGACTGCTGCAGTTTACAAAGCCCATCACCCCTGCAGAGTTTCTAGGCCCCCTCCCTCGTGTGTGAATTTCTATTCTTTCTTGTAATAATGAGTGTTTTGGGGAATTGCTGAAGGGTATTGATTGGAATCCCTAAAACAAATGTGTTCAAGCTGTTGTTAGGGCTTTTGTAGAGCCAGAGAGAACGAGAGATCTCCGGCATCTGATTGGCTGTGGAGAAGTGGTCTCAGAGACTTGTCCAGACATGTTCAGTCAGAACAGAGCTGATCTATAAAGTGTGCCCCTGTCTCTCTCTCCCCTCAGTCCGAAACTATGACCGCACCTCGGTCAGGAGCCGCTCCTTCAGGCGGTTGAACCGTGCTTTCAGTGTCCTGCGGAGGACCAAGAGTGGCACTTCCGTGTCCAATGAGACCGCAGAGGAACAAGATAATGCCAGGAACGCCAGTGTGCCCCAGGAAGGTATGTGTGTGTTCGTTTGAGTGAGTGGTTGTGTGTTTTCTTTTGTGCACTATATGAAATGTGTGTATGCTGTGTGTCTATGTCTATATTGTTTTGTCAGTGGCGGTTGTGTTTAAATCAGTATGATGTCGGTGATCTCTATGCTGTGTCTGCAGTTTCTGTGATTCTCTGTAGAGGGTACGAGATGTGTGTGTGTTTTTGTGTGTGTTTTTGTGTGTTTGTTTGTGTGTGTGTGTGTGTGTGTGTGTGTGTGTGTGTGTGTGTGTGTGTGTGTGTGTGTGTGTGTACGTCAGTACTTGTGTGCATGTGTGTGCGTGTGTCCGTGTGTAGGTGCATGCCTGCGCTTGGATGGATTTTTGTGTCTGTGTTTACTTGATGTGTTTGTGTGCGCCAGTGTGTATGTGTTTGCGAGAGTGTGTGCCTGTGTTTGTTCGTGTGTGTATATGCGTGCATGTTTGAGCAGTTCCTTTGGCTCTGTGCTGAGGGTGACACGGCTGGGTAACTGCTGCAGCATATGTTCCTTTAATAATTCAGCTGCACATTGTGTAAGAGTCCTCTGGTCCCCAGAACAGAGCAGAAGATAGTGATCAGATGGGAGAGTGGGAGCCTGGGGCTCTGTGGGCCAGGCTGGAGGAGAGAGAGTAGGAGCTTCAGGGGACAGGGACAGAGAGCTGCTGGACATAGTCTGGACTATACAGAGTATACAAAACATTAAGAACATGTGCTCTTTCCATGACATAGACTGACCAGGTGATTCCAGGTGAAAGCTATGATCCCTTATTGATGTCACTTGTTAAATCCACTTCAATCAGTGTCGATGAATGGGAGGAGACAGCTGAGTAATGGATTTTGTGTGTGCCATTCACAGGGTGAATAGGCAAGACAAAAGATTTAAGTGCCTTTGAACGGGGTATGGAGGTAGGTTTGTGTCAAGAACTGCAACGCTGTTGGGTTTTTCACGCTCAACAGTTTCCCGTGTGTATCAAGAATGGTCCCCCCCCC
This sequence comes from Salvelinus sp. IW2-2015, assembly GCF_002910315.2. Taxonomy (NCBI): domain Eukaryota; kingdom Metazoa; phylum Chordata; class Actinopteri; order Salmoniformes; family Salmonidae; genus Salvelinus; species Salvelinus sp. IW2-2015. The sequence continues at coordinate 22,492,750 of NC_036853.1, read as the reverse complement.
CAGCCAACCTGGAAATCCAGCCAACTTGACACAACTGTGGGAAGCATTGGAGTCAACATGGGCTGTGGAATGCTTTCAAAACCTTGTAGAGACCATGCCCTACATTATATAGTATGAGCCATGACTAAAATTCAATATATACATATAAAGTGGGAAAAACAGTATGTAAACATTATTCAAGCGACCAGTGTTCAATGAATTCTTCTGAGATGCTCTTCAATTTTATTTTTTATTTTAACACTCCATTACATAGGGCAGTAATCTCTAAAGTGCGGGGAAGGGTATCAGGTGGAGGCCGGCTAGTGATGACTCTTTAACAGTCTGATGGCCTGAAGATAGAAGCTGTTTATCAGTCTGTTGGTCCAAGCTTTGTTGTTTATTTGGATCGCCATTAGCTTTTGCAGAAGCAGCAGCTTCTCTTCCTGGGGTCCACAAAAAACACAAAACACCGATACACTGATAGACAGGGACAGTCACACAAATGTAAAATACAATGATATACAAACCAAAACTAAAACATTGTGTGTGTGTGTTAGTGTGTCAGTGTGTGTATGTGTTTGTGTGTTTGTCCCCTCACAGTCCCCTCTGTTCCATTTCCTTTGATGCAGCTGTACTGTCTCCTCCTTCTACAGTTGAAGTCGGAAGTTTACATACACATTAGCCAAATACATTTAAACTCAGTTCGTCACAATTCCTGACATTTAATCAGAGTAAAAATTCCCTGTCTTAGGTCAGTTAGGATCACCACTTTATTTTAAGAATGTGAAATGTCAGAATAATAGTAGAGAGAATTATTTATTTCAGCTTTTATTTCTTTCATCACATTCCCAGTGGGTCAGAAGTTTACATACACTCAATTAGTATTTGGTAGCATTGCCTTTAAATTGTTTAACTTGGGTCAAATATTTCAAGTAGCCTTCCACAAGCTTCCCACAGTAAGTTGGGAGACGTCTTGGCCCATTCCTCCTGACAGAGCTGGTGTAACTGAATCAGGTTGTAGGCCTCCTTGCTCGCACACGCTTTTTCAGTTCTGCCCACAAATTTTTCTATAGGATTGAGGTCAGGGCTTTGTGATGGCCACTCCAATACCTTGACTTTGTTGTCCTTAAGCCATTTTGCCACAACTTTGGAAGTATGCTTGGGGTCATTGTCCATTTGGAAGACCCATTTGTGACCAAGCTTTTACTTCCTGACTGATGTCTGAGATGTTCCTTCAATATATCCACATAATTTATCCTTCCTCATGATGCCATCTATTTTGTGAAGTGCACCAGTCCCTCCTGCAGCAAAGCACCCCCACAACATGATGCTGCCACCCCCTGCTTCACGGTTGGGATGATGTTCTTCAGCTTGCAAGCCTCCCCCTTTTACCTCCAAACATAACGATGGTCATTATGGCCAAACAGTTCTATTTTTGTTTCATCAGACCTAAGGACATTTCTCCAAAAGTACAATCTTTGTCCCCATGTGCAGTTGCAAACCATAGTCTGGCTTTATGGCGGTTTGGGTCAGTGGCTTCTTCCTTGCTGAGCGGCCTTTCAGATTATGTCGATATAGACTCTTTTTACTGTGGATATAGATACTTTTTGTACCGGTTTCCTCCAGCATCTACACAAGTTCCTTTGCTGTTGTTCTGGGATTGATTTGCACTTTTCGCACCACAGTACGTTCATCTCTAGGAGACAGAACGCGTCTCCTTCCTGAGCGGTATGACGGCTGCGTGGTCCCATGGTGTTTATACTTGCGTACTATTGTTTGTACAGATGAACGTGGTACCTTCAGGCATTTGGAAATTGCTCCCAAGGATGAACCAGACTTGTTTTCTTCTGATTTCCCCATGATGTCAAGCAAAAAGGCACTGAGTGTAACGCTCGTCCTCCTCCTCGTCTGAGGATGAGCAAGGATCGGACCAAAATGCAGCGTGGGTTGAATACATAATAATTTTAATAATATAACAACGAGAACGAAAATACACTTGAACAAACTACAAAATAATAAACGACGTTAACAGACCTGAACTTGAGAACACATAAAACAATGAACGCACGAACAGGAACAAACGAACAAACAAACGAACGAAACGAAACGAAACAGTACCGTGTGGTGAACAAACACAGACACAGCAACAATCACCCACAAACAAACAGTGAGAACAGCCTACCTTAATATGGTTCTCAATCAGAGGAAACTTAAAACACCTGCCCCTGATTGAGAACCATATCAGGCTAATTGAACATGAACCCAACATAGAAACACATAACATAGAATGCCCACCCAGCTCACGTCCTGACCAATTAAACAAAGACAAAAACTAAGGAAATAAGGTCAGGAACGTGACACTGAGTTTGAAGGCAGGCCTTGAAATACATGCACAGGTAGACCTCCAATTGACACAAAATATGTCAATTAGCCCAATTAGCCTATCAGAAGCTAAAGCCATGACATAATTTTCGGGAATTTTCCAAGCTGTTTAAAGGCACAGTCAACTTAGTGTATGTAAACTTCTAACCCACTGGAATTGTGATACAGTGAATTATAAGTGAAATAATCTGTCTGTAAACAATTGTTGGAAAAATTACTTGTGTCATGCACAAAGTAAATGTCCTAACCGACTTGCCAAAACTATAGTTTGTTAACAAGAACTTTGTGGAGGTGTTGAAAAACGAGTTTTAATGACTCCAACCTAAATCTATTTAAACTTCCGACTTCAACTGTTGATGGTAGCAGGGTGAACAGGCCGTGGTTCGGGTGGCTGAGGTCCTTGGTGATCTTGTTTTCCTTCCTGTGACACCGGGTGCTGTAAATGTCCTCGAGGGCTGTAAATGTCCCAGTGATGCATTGGGCTGACCGCACCCCCTCTGGAGAGCCCTGCAGTTGCGGGCAGTGCAGGTTCTGTACAGCCCAACAGAATGCTCTTGATGGTGCAGCGCCAAGGCGTAGACCTTACAGTGAAATGCTTACTTACAGGCTCTAACCAATAGTGCAAAAAATGTATTAGGTGAACAATAGGTAAGTAAAGAAATAAAACAACAGTAAAAAGACAGGCTATATACAGTAGCGAGGCTATAAAAGTAGCGAGGTTACATACAGACACCGGTTAGTCAGGCTGATTGAGGTCAGGCTGATTGAGGTACTATGTACATGTAGATATGGTTAAAGTGATTATGCATATATGATGAACAGAGAGTAGCAGTAGCGTAAAAGAGTGGATGGTGGGTGGCGGGACACAATGCAGACAGCCCGGTTAGCCAATGTGCGGGAGTACTGGTTGGTTGGCCCAATTGAGGTAGTATGTACATATGTAAATGAATGTATAGTTAAAGTGACTATGCATATATGATAAACAGAGAGTAGCAGCAGCGTAAAAATAGGTGTTGGGGGGGTCACACAATGCAAATAGTCCGGGTAGCCATTTGATTACCTGTTCAGGAGTCTTATGGCTTGGGGGTAAAAATTGTTGAGAAGCCTTTTTGTCCTAGACTTGGCACTCTGGTACCGCATTCCATGCGGTAGTAGAGAGAACAGTCTATGACTGGGGTGGCTGGGGTCTTTGACAATTTTTAGGGCCTTCCTCTGACACCGCCTGGTGTAGAGGTCCTGAATGGCAGACAGCTTAGCCCCAGTGATGTACTAGGCCAAACGCATTACTCTCTGTAGTGCCTTGCGGTCAGAGGCCGAGCAATTGCCGTACCAGGCAGTGATGCAACCAGTCAGGATGCTCTCGATGTTGCAGCTGTAGAACCTTTTGAGGATCTCAGGACCCATGCCAAATCTTTTTAGTTTCCTGAGGGGGAATAGGCTTTGTCGTTGGAGTCGTGCCTGGCCATGCAGTCATGGGTGAACAGGGAGTACAGGAGGGGCTGAGCACGTACCCCTGGGGAGCTCCAGTGTTGAGGATCAGCGTGGCAGATGTGTTGCTACCTACCCTCACCACCTGGGGGCGGCCGTCAGGAAGTTCAGGATCCAGTTGCAGAGGAAGGTATTTAGTCCCAGGATCCTTAGCTTAGTGCTGAGCTTTGAGGGTACTCTGGTGTTGAACTCTGAGCTGTCGTCAATAAATAGCATTCTCACATAAGTGTTCCTTTTGTCCAGGTGGGAAAGGGCAGTGTGGAGTGCAATAGAGATTGCATTATCTGTGGATCTGTTAGGGTGGTATGCAAATTGGAGTGGGTCTAGGGTTTCTGGGATAATGGTGTTGATGTGAGCCATGACCAGACTTTCAAAGCACTTCATGGCAACGGACGTGAGTGCTACGGGTCTGTAGTCATTTCGGCAGGTTGCCTTTGTGTTCTTGGGCACAGGGACAATGGTGGTCTGCTTGAAGCATGTTGGAATTACAGAGTCAATCAGGGACATGTTGAAAATGTCAGTGAAGACACCTGCCAGTTGGTCAGCACATGCCCGGAGCACACGTCCTGGTAATCCGTCTGACCCTGCGGCCTTGTGTATGTTGACCTGTTTAAAGGTCTTATTCACACGTCGACTACGGAGAGCGTGATCACACAGTCGTCCGGAACAGCTCTCATGCATGCCTCAGTGTGGCTTTCCTCGAAGGGAGCATCGAAGTGATTTAGCTCGTCTGGTAGGCTCGTGTCACTGGGCAGCTCGCAGCTGTGCCTCCCTTTGTTGTCTGTAATAGTTTGCAAGCCCTGCCACTTAAGACGAGCGTCAGAGCTGGTGTAGTATGATTCAATCTTAACCCTGTATTGACGCTTTGCCTGTTTGATGATTCATCGCAGGGCATAGCAGGATTTCTTGTAAGCTTCCGGGTTAGAGTCCCGCACCATGAAAGCGGCAGCTCTACCCTTTAGCTCAGTGCGGATGTTGCCTGTAATCCATGGCTTCTGGTTGGGGTATGTACGTACAGTCACTGTGGGGATGACGTCCTCGATGCACTTATTGATGAAGCCAGTGACTGATGTGGTGTACTCCTCAATGCCATCGGATGAATCCCGGAACATGTTCCAGTCTGTGATAGCAAAACAGTCCTGTAGTTTAGCATCTGCTTCATCTGACCCCTTTTTTATAGACCGAGTCACTGGTGCTTCCTGCTTTAATTTTTGCTTGTAAGCAGGAATCAGGAGGATAGAGTTGTGGTCGGATTTACCAAATGGAGGGCGAGTGAGAGCTTTGTGCGCTTCTCTGTGTGTGGAGTACAGGTGATCTAAAAAAAAAATCCCTCTGGTTGCACATTTAACATGTTGATAGAAATTTGGTAGAACTGATTTCAGTTTCCCTTCATTAAAGTCTCCGGCCACTAGGAGCGCCACCTCTGGGTGAGTGGTTTCCTGTTTGCTTATTTCCTTATACAGCTGACTGAGTGCGGTCTTAGTGCCAGCACCTGTCGGTGGTGGTAAATAAACAGGCACGAAAAGTATAGCTGAAAACTCTCTAGGCAAGTAGTGTGGCCTGCAATTTATCACAATATACTCTACTTCAGGCGAGCAAAATCTAGAGACTTTCTTAGATTTCGTGCACCAGCTGTTGTTTACAAATATGCACAGACCGCCCCCCCTCGTCTTACCGGGGTGTACTGTTCTATCTTGCCGGTGCAGCGTATATCCCGCTAGCTGAATATCCATGTCGTCATTCAGCCATGATTCCGTGAAACATAAGATATTACAGTTTTTGATGTCCCGTTGGTAGGATATTCGTGATCGTACCTCGTCTAATTTATTGTCCAATGATTGCACGTTGGCAAGTAGTATTGACGATAACGGCAGCTTTCCCACTTGCCTTCTACGGGTCCTGACCAGGCAGCCGGCTCTTTGTCCTCTGTACCTGCGTCGCTTCCTCTTGCAAATAACGGGGATGTCGGCCCTGTTGGGTGCTTGGTGAATGTCCTCAGCGTCCTCCTTGTTGTAGAAAGAAACTTTGTCTAATCCGAGGTGAGTGATCGCTGTCCCGATACCCAGAAGCTCTTTTTTGCCGTAAGACACGGTTGCAGAAACATTATTTACAAAATAAGTTACAAATAACGTGAAAAAAAACACATAATAGCACAATTGGTTGGGCGCCCGTAAAACTGTTGCCATTTATTCCAGGCGCAATTTTATTCCCCATTTTATTGATGCAGTGTTTATTGCAGAGGCATTTAGAATCCATTTCAGATGGATGCAGCATACAGGACGACCCTGGAGAATGAGAGGGATGGACAGAGCCATGAACAGTAGAATGTAGAGGAGGAGGAGAAAGTGGAGGATGAACCATGATGTTCATGATGGTGATGATGAGGACCATTGGGCTGTGAGTCAGAGAGAGAGAGAGAGAGAGAGAGAGAGAGAGAGAGAGAGAGAGAAGGATCAGAGACCGTATTATTCTCTAAGGCCGTCGTTGAGGAGGCTGTGAGAATAGATTAAATATTCATAGAATCCCTCTGGAGAAAGAAGAAGGGGGAGAGAGAGAGAGAGAGAGAGGGGGGGGGGGGGGGGGGGGGAGTTAGTGTTTTGGGAAAGAGAAAGAAGGAGAGAGAAAGAGGGGGAGGGAGAGAGAAAGAGGGGGAGATAGAGAGAGACAGGGGGAGAGAGATAGGGGAGGGAGAGAGAAAGAGGGGGGAGAGAGAGTGAGGTTATATAACCGGCATAGGTCTGTGTGTTAATGTGCTCTACTCCCTGGAAGCAATCTGCGGTGATGAAGAGAAAATATTGACTTTGGAAGGGAGAAATTGCAGTGTGAGTAGAACTAGGGACTGGGGCTATGGAACAAGTGAGATAGGGGGAGAGAGTGGGCCAGAGAGAGAGAAAGATGGAGAGAATGAGCAGGGAGGGAGAGATAGAACCACTGATAGGTACAGAGCGATATAGATAGTGTATATAGAACACATTGTCCGAGGTAGCTGTGAGCTGGTTAGCTCTTGGCCCAGACTGTTGGCAGTATTGAACGGACACATACCAGTCCCTGCCTCCCCTATCTAATTGTCCAGTCAGGGTGTGTCTGCTACTCAGAGCTGGGAAACAGAGAGGACAACATACAGGAACAACTCTGTGTGGGAGAGGCTGAAGTTAGACCATCCCTTTGGTGACAGTGGTATTACTTTCACTCTTACACCTGGAAGCTGACACTGTGTGTTTGTGTGAAAGTGCATGGGTGCGTATGTGTGTGTACCATATGAGGTTGTGGTTGTGTATTTGTGAGAATCTTAGATCTAATTTATGTGCCTGTACAGTCACTGTGTATCTGTGCAAACCCTGTGTAAAAGTGTGTGTGATGTTCTATCCACCCAAGCAATAACCTTGTAGACAATTAAATGTGAGGCTTTTCCCAAGCTTACTTGGTACAGATGTGACTAATGATACAAACATAAGAAAGGATGATCAGCCAAGTGGATTCTCCCTTTCGGCTTGTAAAGCTTGTATTTGTAACCTGAGGGAGTCGAGAGCTGCTTCAACACCAAACCTCTCTACACAGTCTCTCTGGCTTCCTCGCTCTCTTCTCTTGTTTGCTTCCTCTCGCTCTCTCGCTCTCTATATATATATCTGTCTCTCTCTCTCTCTATATATATATACACTGCTCAAAAAAATAAAGGGAACACTTAAACAACACAATGTAACTCCAAGTCAATCACACTTCTGTGAAATCAAACTGTCCACTTAGGAAGCAACACTGATTGACAATACATTTCACATGCTGTTGTGCAAATGGAATAGACAAAAGGTGGAAATTATAGGCAATTAGCAAGACACCCCCAATTAAAGGAGTGGTTCTGCAGGTGGTGACACAGACCACTTCTCAGTTCCTATGCTTCCTGGCTGGTGTTTTGGTCACTTTTGAATGCTGGCGGTGCTTTCACTCTAGTGATAGCGTGAGACAGAGTCTACAACCCCACACAAAGTGGCTCAGGTAGTGCAGCTCATCCAGGATGGCACATCAATGCGAACTGTGGCAAGAAGTTTTGCTGTGTCTGTCAGTGTAGTGTCCAGAGCATGGAGGCGCTACCAGGAGACAGGCCAGTACATCAGGAGACGTGGAGGAGGCCGTAGGAGGCAACAACCCAGCAACAGGACGCTACACGCGCGCCTTTGTGCAAGGAGGAGCACTGCCAGAGCCCTGCAAAATGACCTCCAGCAGGCCACAAATGTGCATGTGTTCTGCTCAAACGGTCAGAAACAGACTCCATGAGGGTGGTATGAGGGCCCGACGTCCACACGTGGGGTTGTGCTTACAGCCCAACACCGTGCAGGACGTTTGGCAAATTCACCACTGCGCCCTGTGCTTCTTCACAGATGAAAGCAGGTTCACCACTGAGCATGTGACAGAACGTGACAGAGTCTGGAGACGCCGTGGAGAATGTTCTGGCTGCCTGCAACATCCTCCAGCATGACCGGTTTGGCGTGGTCAGTCATGGTGTGGGGTGCATTTCTTTGGGGGCCGCACAGCCCTCCATGTGCTCGCCAGAGGTAGCCCTGACTGCCATTAGGTACCGAGATGAGATCCTCAGACCCTTGTGAGACCATATGCTGGTGCGGTTGGCCCTGGTTCCTCTAATGCAAGACAATGCTAGACCTCATGTGGCTGGAGTGTGTCACGATTCCTGCAAGAGGAAGGCATGATGCTATGGACTGGCCCCGCCGTTCCCCAGACCTGAATCCAATTGAGCACATCTGGGACATATGTCTCGCTCCATCCACCAATGCCACGTTGCAGCAACAGACTGTCAGGAGTTGGCGGATGCTTTAGTCCAGGTCTGGGAGGAGATCCCTCAGAGACCATCCGCCACCTCATCAGAGCATGCCCAGGCGTTGTAGGGAGGTCATACAGGCACGTGGAGCCACACACACTACTGAGCCCTCATTTTGACTTGTTTTAAGGACATTACATCAAAGTTGGATCAGCCTGTAGTGTGGTTTTCCACTTTATTTTGAGTGTGACCTCCAAATCCAGACCTCCATGGGTTGCTAAATTTGATTTCCATTGATAATTTTGTGTGATTTTGTTGTCAGCACATTCAACTATGTTAAAGAAAAAAGTATTTATAAGAATATTTCATTTATTCAGATCTAGGATGTGTTATTTTAGTGTTCCCTTTATTTTTTTGAGCAGTGTATATATATCTGTCTCTCTCTCTCTCTCTCTGTTGGCCTTGCACTGCGTCTTTGGGGATTTCCTTCTCTCATAGAAATCAGAGTATCACACTCTCTCTCTCTCTCTCTCTCTCTCTCTTCTCTCTCTCTATTTACCTCCTTCACTCTCTCTCTCTCTCTCTCTCTCTCTCTCTCTCTCTCTCCATTTACCTCCTTCACTCTCTCAGTGCTGGCTCTACCGCAGCTCCATCACTTGATCCCTGATGGTGAGGTTACCAGTATTAAGATCAACCGTGAGCCCTCGGAGCCCCTGGCCATCAGCATTGTGGGGGGTAACGAGACTCCCCTGGTGCGTATCCTCATCCAGGACATCTACAGGGAGGGGGTTATCGCCCGGGATGGACGCCTGCTGCCCGGGGACATTATCCTCAAGGTCAGTGTGTGTTTTTGTTTGGAGTACGGTGGAGTACTACTCGCCATGTATGTGACTGTATGTATTGTGTATTGTGTTCGAATTTGAATTACATCACAGCTATAGACCTAACATATTAATTCCAAAATGCTATAAATCAATTTTCAGAAAGGTTGGCAAATAAGCTTTTATTGTTTAAAGAAATGATGAAAGAGATTGGTGTGTTTTTTCACTATCTAATCATTGGCATTGGGTTGTTCAATGACAGCCATGCATTTGTTTAAAATCTATCACTTGATGGTTTCATATTCAGAGAGACAAATAATCATGTTTATTTGCAAAATGCTACATACTGTATTCGCCTAACTCTCAGAGAAATAAGTAGTACAGCTAGGTTTTACATAGTCAAATGTAAGAAATAACTACATTTTTGATATTATATATTTTTTTAAATATTCAATATAGTAATATGAGATCTGTAGTGAGACAAACTCATATCAAATATACAGGGCACAAATACTCCATTCTAGCTAAACAGCGTTTGGCAAAAAAAATAAAAAATCTATTAATAAAAAAATCTCAAAACAGCAATATTTAACATAGCCATGAACATACCCATAAGCAATCATTTCTGATGAAAAAACACAAATGTGAACAATTTGTGGATACAACGTTTTTGGAAATAAACTCTTCAATATAACCTGCAATATAATCTGAGACTTAACTCCACCTTTACATATCTCTCCCGCTCATCTTCAGGTGAACGGCATAGACATCAGCAATGTTCCCCACTGCTACGCCCTGGCCACCCTCAAACAGCCCTGCCAGCTGCTGCGACTCACAGTGCTGAGAGAGCAGCGTCACCGCTACCGTTCGCACCCCCACGATGCGGCCGGTGGCTACCTGCCTCACGGCCTCTCCCACGGCCATCCCCTGAGGGACGACAGCATCCATGTGGTCCTGGCTAAGAGCACCCCAGAGGAGCAGCTGGGCATCAAGCTGGTGAGACGACCAGAGGGACATGGCGTCTTCATCTTCCACCTGCTGGAGGGCGGCCTGGCGGCACACGACGGGCAACTCAGCGTCAACGACCGCGTCCTCGCCATCAACGGACACGACCTGCGCTACGGAGCGCCTGAACACGCCGCTTTACTCATCCAGGTCAGTCTGCAGGGGTCAGGGGTAAGGGAGCATTGGTTGGTTGTCGTTTACAATTCTTGGTAATGGTGTGTGTCTGGTAGTGTGCTTGGTATGTTTCTTGGCTCTGGGTTCCTGGTATAGTATCACTATTAGTGGAGTGTGGTTCTGGTAAATTGCACTCTGTTGGCTGGCTTTGACCCCGTCCATTGCGGTTAATTGTGGTTAATTGTGGTGTGTCTGTGGTCGACTGGGTGCTGCTCTGCTGCTTGGCTGAGGCACTGCTTCCTGGTGGATGCTGGGTAATTGCGGTGGTGTGTTTCTGGTTGACTGTGGGATGTAGTTGTGCTCTCTGGGTTCTTATCTGAGGAGACTGGCTGGCTCTTGAGGGTCTCTGAGGACTCAACATGGCTGCTCACATCAGGCTGTTTCTGTCAGATATTAAGAACTGGCGGGAAACCAATTAAATGAGTCCAATTAAGGCAATTACAAGCTGGACTGGGTAATTTAGGAGTCAGCTCTGCTCCACAGAGAACACAGGCACTCTCAAAAGAGCAACTCTGAAGGCTGAGCTGCTGCGTGTGTGTGCGCTTGAATGTGTAATATGCGCGCGTGTGTGCGCATGCGCCTGTGAGTGTGTGCAAGTTCATACGAGTGAATGAGGGAGTGAATGAGGGAGTGAGTGAGTCATTGTGTGAGTGGGTGGACAACACAGAGTAATAAAGAGACTGAGTGAAAGAAGCTGGAGGAAAAGGTTGTAGAGAGGGGAGACATACAGACGAGTAAGAAAAATGAGGAGTTTAAAGTTGGAAAAGGGGTAGTGAGAGAAGGAGGGCTGCAGAAAGACTGCAGTGTTCTTAGAGACCGAAGAGAAAATGACCTGACTACTAATCTATGATCTATGGAGCAGCTCTGTCTCAGCAGGATGGGGTTCTAATGGGAGGATAAGAGTGTCACACACACACACCATCCTGAACAGATTTACTCACATATACTGTAGACTACCCACTCCTGGGGGGTGTTAGAGTCACAGCCAGGCTGCTTCCTGAAGAAAGTAAAGGGTGAAATGGACATGTGTGTGTGTGTGTGTGTGTGTGTGAGTGAGTGAGAGTGATTTGTAACAGAGCATCTGTTTATTATGTGGATTAACCTATCGGGGGTAATAAAATGTTTGATATATTTTACTGCCTGGCCAAGCTCTCTGTGGGGGATTCCTTCCCTAGAGCTCTCTTCAGGGGGTGGTAGGAGAGGGTAGAGAATGTCAACAGGAAATAGCTCATACTCTACCCCCAACACAGCATCTGGGAAGAGCAAGATGGGCCTGTTTGAACAGCTATGCACTCTTAGAGAAAAGGGTTCTAAAAGGTTTCTTCGGCTGTCACCATAGGAGCACCATTTTTGGTTCAGGTAAAAACATTTTTGGTTCCAGGTAGAACCCTCTGTGGAAAGGGTTCTACATGGAACCCCAAAAAGGGTTCTTCAAATGGATCTCCTATGGGGACAGCCAAATAACCCTTTTAGGTTCTAGATACAGTAGCAGTGTATTTTCTGTGTCTGGGTCTAGTTACGTGGCAGTGAGAGTTGTTTTTAAGGACTTGTCTGGATCAACTTTACTGAAGCTGTGTTCAGTGAGTTTCTATGAGAGCTTAACCATGATATTCTTTTTGAGTTTGCTCTTCTTAATGCATTGCTCTGTGTGTCTGTCTGGGTCTGAGCTTGGTTGTCTATCTGGTTGTCTCCTGTAGGCAAGTGAGGAGCGGGTCCACTTCATTGTTTCTCGTCAGATCTGTCTGCCTAACCCTGACATCCTGCAGGAGGCTCCATGGGGCATGGAAGGCCCCCCACCATACTCTCCGGTGGACATGGAACACACGCTACTGGTGAGCAATGCATGACGTATGTACGAGCATATGCACACAGACACACACACAAACAAACACAAATACGCCAGACACTGCTTTGATTGAGGAGCTTTTCTTCAGGTTGGACACACACGTTCACGTGCTGTACGTAGGGCTCTATTCAACATCAGCGTTACACCGGGATTTAAATTTAAAGGCAATGTCCCCGCTTTAGCAGAGACTGCGTTCACTGTAAACGCTGCAGATGTCGGCTCAATCAGAAATGACCTTTACATTTCTATTACGCAATCAGTAACGCTTCAGCAACACAGATTGCATAGAGCCCTTATACACACACACGCACATTTCGCTACACTCGCATTAACATCTGCTAACCATGTGTGTGTGACCAATAACATTTGATTTGATTTGACACACACACACACACACACAAAAAAACAGACTTTGTTTTCCTGCCTCTTCTTCTCATGCTAAATATTACATTTTATGTGAAAATGATCCTGAGCCGTGTTATTCCTCCATCAAAGAGGAGTGTGTCATCCCGAGTTGTGTCAGAGTGTTCCGCTCCTCTCAGAGAGCCATTACGCCGTCCGGAGCAGCCGCCTCTCTCTCTCTCTCTCTCTCTCTTTCTCTCTCTCTCTTTCTCTCTCTGAGCTTATTATCCCTGAAGAAAACATCGCCACCAACCTACAGGATTCACACCCCCTCCACTGACACGCTAAAACAGGATTTTCTCCAACTCATTATTGGAGCTGACAACTTCCCTTATTCTAATAATGATTAACTTCACAGCTCTCACCTCACGTTCTAGATTTGAAGTTGTAATTCTCACAGACACACTGTTAAAAGTAGAGAATGTGTGACGGCGGAATCGTACCGTATTCTTCAGATAAAGACCTTGGCATCAAAGCTAGTAGAGAGAGAACGAGGCTGTAATAAGAAGAACCCCGCAGCGAAAGCAGGGAGCAACAATAACAATGTATTATTGTTCTGAGATAAGCCCAGTCACCTCCAGCAGGACTATAGATCATATTTAGACTAAATCTCACCAGGCCTTTATATTGTGTTTTAATATTGAAACACAGTAACGAAGTTGGCTCCTACTGGATGTGTGTGTGTGTCTGTTGTAGGCGCTCTAGGGCCGTCAGCCATCCTAGTTTTACTGGAAGAAAAACAGGACCGTACACTCCTTTAATCTGAACACAGGCGCATTCACAGAGATATACAATTACAACTACAGAAACAGACATATACGCACACACACACACACTCTTACATCATACACCCATTTATGCCTTGCACACGCATACACCACCGCGTGCAGTACTGGTCAGTGCTTGTGACAGCTGTGGTTAGTGTAGTGTCCTGGGGTAGTCATGGCACGTGACTTGAGGGTCAGAAATGTGTGAGTGCAGCACATTAGAGAAGCAGCACAGGCCACATCACATCAACCCCAATGTGTCCATGTTTTACTTACACTACTCTACTCTCCCTGATTCACACACGTACACTCACATACACACTTTGTACAGTACAGATGCCGGATCTTCATTTTTTTCACTGTTTTGTCGCATAAAAAATGTCCTGCGAATCGAGAAATTCTAATGAGCCTGGTGATTTCGACACCTTCACTGAAAACCTGCAGTTCTCTTTCTTTCTATGCCGGAGCAGTCTTGTCAGTTGGACCAGTGCCAGCTATCAAAATCATCCAATCACTCTCGCGCGCACAAAACACTAAAAGCACCAGACAGAATATGAATAAATGTCGTACTGCTACTGTAGGCCTATATGTCCTGTTACTGCAATATTCAAATGTACAAAAATGTATCTAAAATGCAACCGTACAGATCAACAACCCTCGTTTTATATAGCTTAATAACACAAGATAGACATTGGTCTCCACTACGACACAGGACAAGTGTCAAGTGTGTCCAAAATGCAGCCGTACAGTAGGCTGCTACACCTAAACTATACTCTACTCTAGCCTATCAAAACACGAGTTTCCATTCATACAAAGTGTTAGGTAAATTGCCACAGTAGATTTGCCGTGGTAAATGAGGAAATACTTGATTTCTATTGTATAGAATGCTTGTCAAATAGATAAATCGCCCGTAGACTGTTCAAAAAGTTGTTCCGATGATAAGACGAACCAGAGGCCGAACATATCTTGAAAGACTTTGGTTGCAAGCAGGACTAAGGTAACACCAACGTTATATTTTAGGGAGCGGTAATGAGGTGACCAATAATGGTTGCAATTGAGTTCAGCTGTGCAGGTGAATTTAGCACGTATTGATGGTTTAATGAGACATCAGCTGGCGATAACCTAGTGCCATCGATGGTTGCAATAGGCCTCTTGTTATTTGATTAATGTTGCTTTCACGTGCTAGTCGGAACAAGGAACGTGGCATATATTCCAATACATTCTGTAGGCTAACCTGTGGCCCATCAGCTGATTTACAGGCCTACTGTAAAACAATACATTTTCCTCCAGTGTGGATGCCCGCCCACGTTGTATAGTAAGGCTATGTATACTGAACAAAAATATAAACGCAACAAAAAGTAAAGTGTTGGTCCCATGTTTCATGAGCTAAACTAAAAGATCTCTGAAATTTTCCATACACACAAAAAGCTTATTTCTCCCCCCAAAAATTGCACAAAAGGATTTGTTTGCATCCCTGTTAGTGAGCTTTTTGACGCCGGATTCAAAACTTCAAGTTTTTCAATTTAAATTATTATACAAAATTCTTGCAAACAATATAATGTAATATATATTGGGGATACGCTCATCCTAGCTCTACAGATTTCACTGCAAAGAGACAGAATCATTAGATCACTTGTTTTGATGCTGCGTATATGTACTGTAGCTTGTTCTTGGTTGCAGGTTCAGGAATGGCTGAAGAGTTGCAACATTTACTTAGAGCTAACTCCGCAAATAGCACTGCTGGCTGATTGGAAAAGTCACAGTCAAACGATGAATAATATAATACTCTTAGGAAAAAAATGTATCTTTAATTTACAATATGAAGAAACTATGAGAACAGAAAGGTTCAGGACTTTTTGTGAAACAGCACAGTGGAGAAATATATGGCAGCTAGAAATCAAAACTGGATGGTCTTCAGAGATGGGAGGGGACAAAAAACAAACAAAAGATAACTAATGTATAATATACTGTGTCTGTAAAATGTATATAGTATGTATAAGCTGGAAGTAGAAGCCTAAGTGTTGTCCTTTAGTTTACTCCAATTAGGGGAGGGGTGGTCGGGTTAGGGGAAAATATTAAAATAATATTAAAATTAAAAGAATATATATATTTACCAAAAAAGATATATGGCATTTGGAAATGATGCAGACAATTACATTGATAGAAGCCACAATCTATGCTGAACAAAAAATATAAACGCAACATGTAAAGTGTTGGTCCCATGTTTCATGAGTTGAAATTAAAAATCCCAGAAATTTTCCATATGCACAAAAAGCTTATTTCTCTCAGATTTTGTGCACAAATGTGTTTACCTTCCTGTTAATGAGCATTTCTCATTTGCCAAGATAATCCATCCCCTGACAGGTGTGACATATCAAGAAGAGAGACACCTCACCTCTTTAAGGAATACCTAGGATAGGATAAAGTAATCCTTCTAACCCCCCCCCCCCCCTTAAAAGAGTTAGATGCACTATTGTAAAGTGGTTGTTCCACTGGATATCATAAGGTGAATGCACCAACTTGTAAGTCGCTCTGGATAAGAGCGTCTGCTAAATGACTTAAATGTAAATGTAAATGTAAGAAGCTGATTAAACAGCATGATCATTACACAGGTGCACCTTGAGCTGGGGACAATAAAAGGCCACTTTAAAACCCTTAAAACATTATTATAATAATACAATAAAAAAACAGCGCTTTCAGCTGCCCCTGGTTGTGATTTTTAAATATGTAATATTTTCCTCCTTCAATGAAATGGGTCAAATTAAGATCCGACATCTGTACATACACTCTCTCGCTTCCACAAACCACAACTATTCTAAATAATCCTGAACATCAAACACTGTACTTAGCCTTACACACTAAACTTCAACGCTTAAAACACAAGAAAACACATTCGGCAGAAACAAACAACACAATAAACACTATATAGTGAATACACATCTATTTCAATGTAACCATTCAACACATTTCTCACGTTGCACCACTCCCCTCTTACAGGACTCATGTGAGAAGCCGGCGTGTTATGAGAAGACGGTGACGCTGTCCAAGGAGCCCCATCACTCCCTGGGGATGACGGTAGCAGGGGGTATGTCCTCCCGCGGCTGGGATCTCCCGGTCTACGTCACTAACGTGGACCCCAACGGAGTAGTGGGACAGGAGGGATCCATCCGCAAAGGTACAGCCTGGTGACAAACCTTCTACTGTACAACACACACAGTCTCTCACACACACACTCCAACAGTCCCACACACACCCACAGAGTCCACCACACACTCGCACAATACACACTCACACACTCTCACTCAGTCATATGGTAGATTAAAATCCAATGTTCCGGGAAGGGAGTTTAGCTCATATTTCCTTGAATTGCTCCAATATTGGCATGATAGTTTAGTTTCTCTGTTCCGTGCAGTCCCTGCTGGTCACCACGATTCCAGAGTTGGTACTGCAGACGGGCTTCATCTGTCATGAGTTGTGTGTGTGTGACTTGTCCCTTGTGTAGAACAGACTGATTGAGATAAACAGTCAGACTCGTGCTTAATTACCAAGGTTATTTATCCAACAGGAAACACAGGGGTAGTGCTGCGGATCAGGGCTCGCCAAATTGAGTCTAACACACATACACGCACCTCAAATTTGATTAAGTAAGTTCCAGAGGAAGTGACAGGTTGCACTTTATCAGCTCATTATACAAAATCAGTCAGCTCTGAAATAGACAAACAGACGCACTCCCAAAATGATTGGATACACTTGTGGCAGGCCTGTTATGGCTACGTACTGCAGTGTGTGAAAGTATAGTTGTGTTTCCGGGTGTGTGGGATGTCAGAACATCTGAGGGAGCTCTCTGTGCAGGGCCAGACATCAAAGGGCAGTGGAGGCATTTAAACCCAGAACCTGCTGCTGATCCTAGGGATCCGCCTCAGAAAACCACAGTACAGAGAGACCAGACAAGACTCCGCTCTACCTGTCTGTCTGTCTGAACACACATTCCCCTACATCTGTGTGTGTGTGACTAGCTAGGTTTCCATCCAATTGGTGACAGATTTTCATGCGAATATTCTAAAATCTGCATAAAGAAAATATGTGTACTTTCCTTGTTGCCGATAGAAAGTGCGTGATGACGTAGCGCACACAAAATGTACTTTTTCCACTTAAGTGTTCATGTACCGAATAAAAATCGATGTGTTTCCATCGCATTTGAATAAACTCTACAGAAACTGTTGCGTTAAATAGTGACTGTGCCTACTCTGGTCTTGACACGTGTGCTCTAGCAGCTAGCAGATACAGTGTGGGGAGGCTAGTCTACATGATGACATTGTTATTGATGAGAGCGAGAATATTTTTACTTGTCAAACGGCAGTCAAGCATTGTTCATCATGACACTAGAATAAGACCCTAGGTATTTACTGAAAAGCAGCATCAAAATCATCACACAGTGCACTTTCACCATCCTGTTTTTATTTAACCAGGCTAGTCAATTTAGAACAAATTCTTGCTTACAATGATGGCCTGGCATGATGAAAAAGGCCTCCTGTTGGGACGGGGGCTTATAAAAACAAAACAAAAAAACCCTGATGTAAGACAAAACAGACAACACAGACAGAAAACACTGGCAACAGCACAAATACAACAGCAAACAGACAATGGATGAGTGTGTGAGTGCAGGCAAACTGAAGTTGAACTGCTGCCACTTGTATAGGGCACAGTGTCATCCGCATACAAATGTATATCAGCTGTCTCAGTATGTCTCCCAATGTTGGTGATATAGTTCATAAACAACAGGGGTTCTAAAATGTATCCTTGCAGCACACCCACAACTCTACTGTGTCCGACTTACATCTGACAACACACTGGGTTCGATTTGACAGGTAGTTCACAAACCACTCCAGAGCATGACCCAACACACTTCTATCTCTGCACCAAGACGGTATGGTCCACAGTGTCAAACGCCTTTGACAAGTCTATGAATACAGATACACAATTCCGCTTCCTATCCAGGGTACATTTAACATCATTCAAAACCTTGTGAAGTTCATCATAACTTATTTCATCTGTAGTATACTTTCATCTGTAATAAACTGCATGCGTTCCCATAGTCGCAGTGGGAAGAGCACACACTAGGAGGGTGCTGACATGGCCATACTCGTATTCGTAATTGTATCCGTAAATTGACAGTTGATAGTTGGATCAGATGATACTTGTGATCGGAAAAAACGTAAATGTTTTACTATGCCTAAGTAGATGTTGGAAAAATACCTCCATGCACCTTATAGACCTTTATAAGCTACATATTAGGATCCGCAGTGTCTATGTGTCCTCAATATGCAGCGGGCAGACAAGTTTGCTATCTGTTAGAATGCACGTCGGCATTTCATATTTTTTTCCTTACCCTCGCCCCGCTTGTTAGATATTATGCACATTGATAGCTTGATAGAAAACGTCCTTGCTATTTGATTTATCATAGTAGCAGGTTACCAGGAGGCAGCAGAAGTCTGAATTATCACACCGAAACAGAGAAGCGAAAGTGATCGGGTGAAATTTTGATGCGAGTGGACATAGAAATACAGCTTCACTATATCTAATCAGAGCAGCAGATTCAACGTAGAGACTGCCCTTCTCTTTACAGACAGGAAAACTAGCCACTTGAGTTACTTAGAAAACGCAGCACCTCACTTGACTGACTAACATGAAAAAGATGCTTGCGTGCTGGCACCCTTATTACAAACAAATACTCTGATCATAATCGTATCCAGAAAATTGCCCATATCCGTTACAATACTCGTTTTGTCCGACTACTCGGCACACCTTTACCACACACCATATCATCGTGTGACTTCAAGTTCACTTCGATATGATGGTTATTATATAATTATTTGCGATTCCACCACCATTCACAGATAATCCATTTGACAGACAACCAAAAGATCCCACCATGTCAGACGAACAAATTATCTGTCGCCATTCATCAAATTGTACTGAAACGACCGGTTTCCATCTCAGCCGTCGTGATTTCTCTTTTACAGTATGACTTTACTCGCATAAAAACTGTGGATGGAAATGTGGTTTATGTGTGAGGAGAGTGAGGAAGTGTGTATGATATTCAGTGTGGTTATACCATGACCTTTATCAAAGGCCTGATTCTGAGAGTGTATTCCCATGCATATCAGTTATGTGAATATGTTTGTGTATACAGCTGTCTAAATAAGAATTATCCCAATTTCAACTGAGTGTATCTGCATAGTGCATCCTAATCAAAGGAGTGGATGTTGTCCTTTGAGTAAGCCTCCTCTCCAGATGGCAGCTGGCTGTGCAGAGCTGTACTGTCCAAGCCCACCTTGATTATCAGGGAGGTATTTCATGTGCAGGTGGCTCTTTGTTCCCACTGTTTTGTGTTCCTGCGGGAGGTGATTGAATATTCAAATAGGCAGACGTGACAAGTCCTTGTTCCTGGGAAGTTTTGCTTTTGAAAGATGTCAGAATGGACAGTAGTCGGGGCAACACTGTGCTGAGTGGCTGTGCTGAGTGGTACTGTGTTCTGTCCTCCCATCTCTATGCAGGTGACATCCTGCTGAATGTGAACGGGCTGGACCTGACAGGGGTGACGCGGGGCGAGGCTGTGGCCAACCTGAAGAACACCACCTCCCCTGTGGTGCTCAAGGTCCTGGAGATGAGGCCTCCAGAGGAAATCCAGCCAGAGTGCCCCTCGCCCCCCTGCCTCTCACCCTCGCCCACTGACAGCACCAAGCAGAGCCTCGCCACGCTGCCACACACCGATGACTACTCCCCATTGTGGGTGTCATGGCTGCAGTTGCCCAGGTGAGTAGCAGTACCCCACCAGCTAGCATCTCTCCTCCCTTCTCTGAAGAATGCTAATTATACACACTACACTCCAAGGTTTAGAACTCAGTCTGAACACGGTGGTACTGTTGCCCAGACACCAATAGCCACTTGTTTGACAGACCAACATACAGTGCCTTCAGAAAGTTTTTGTACCCCTTGACTTATTCCACAGTGTGTTGTGTTACAGCCTGAATAAAACATTTATTCAATTTTTCTCACAAGACCCCATAATGAAAAAAGGAAAATGTGTTTTTTGAAATGTTAGCAAATGTATTGAAAATTACATAAAGAAATGTATTCACTCCCCTTTGCTATGACACTCTAAATTGAGCTCAGGTGCATCCAATGACAACTTCATTGGAGTCCACCTGTGGCCAATTCAATAGTTTGAACATAATTTAGAAAGAAACACACCCATCTATATAAGGTCCCACAGTTGACAGTGCATGTCAGGATGCCCTGGTGACCGTTAGTACAGAGATAGTATTAAGGCGCAAGGCGAGACCCAGATGCAGACACAGGAGGCAGATGGTTGGAGTCTTACAATGTTTATTAATCCAAAGGGGTAGGCAAGGTAATGGTCGTGGACCGGCAAAAAAGTCAAAACCAGATCAGAGTCCAGGAGGTACAGAGTGGCAGACAGGCTCATGGTCAAGGCATGCAGAATGGTCAGGCAGGCGGGTACCAAGTCCAGAAACAGGCAAGGGTCCTCCGTGGCTGTTTCCGAAACCAAGCGTAGATGTGGACATGATTGAGGGCAGGAGAGAATGGGGTGAGACGGTGTGTGGAGAGATATATAGAATCAGTTGTATTTGTTTTTAAGGATATATACAGATGGTTCAAAGGAGCCAATCAGTGGTAGGGTGGGGGCAGGGGTGTATATCAGTGGCGGTCGGTGCCATTTCAGATGAGGGAGGACACATTTTCTTCATGAGCATGGCCTTATTTCTATTACAGTATGTTGGATGACTGTTATTCATATTCCATTCACCCAGTTAAATGTAACAGCGATAGGTTTAGGCTACTACATGATACTCAAATGTTCCCTATACCCATCATGAGGTTGCTACAACCTAGTCTATGAATGAACGTTTACAACGTAGGTGCACACAGGTCGAGAGACACATTTGGGTGTAATCATTAGTCCAACAGTTGCAAACGAGAGTTTCTATTGGACAAATTCAGTTATGTTTATCCCTGTTTTGTTCCGTTTGCTTCTGTTTAAGACAATTTTTTCAACAGAATCGGTGGAATGAGTACACCCCTGATCACGCGTAAACACAGTTCAGTTTCATAGCAGCCATGTTGTATTCCTTCTCGCATCTACGTTATACGCTCTCCTCCTTTCACCTCTTTCCGTTGGTTGTGGACTTCAATGCCCAAGACATCAGCTGTATGTGACCATGCGAAAAAACCTTTCCAAGCCAAACTGCTACACACAGCCTACATACTGTAGTTGTCACCATATTACCTAAAGTCAGGGTTGGGGAGAAAGGGATTACATGTAAGGGATTACATTCTTTTTACTGTAATCCGTTACCAGCTAAAATATTGTAATACAGATTCTTTTGAAAAATGATGATTACTTCAAGGATTACTATTAAATTCAGAAATGATATTTGCGATTTGAATGTCCTTGAGAAAACAGAAGTGACTCTCTCTCCATTTCTCTCTTGCTTCTCCTTCATTTAGGAAGAAATTAATTTGTTCAAAACTGTTCAACTATTTTCTTTCTCTCTCTTTGAGTCAACTACTCATCACATTTTATGCAGTGCTAGCTAGCTGTAGCTAGCTTTTACAAATCCTTTATTGAGAGTATTTTAACTTTTTGTATTGTTTGTTGGTTTGGCAATGCCACTGTCAGTCAGAGAAACATGCTGAGAAGGATTATTACCACAGCAAGCAAGGTACTTGGAGTCAAACAAACAGGCCTGGATGAGATTTTTAAGGTCAGGGCCCTCCGTAAGGCTCACAAAATCATTTTAGACCCAAGTCACCCCCTGTACCTGGACTTTGAATTACTCCCCTCTGGGCGCAGGTATAGGGCACCCCTCAGCAGGAAAAATAGAACGAGACAATCATTTGTGCCAGGTGTGATATCCCTCTTAAATAGCTCGGGCAAATGTTCCCATTGACCCCGTAAGGCCAGCAGGCTAGTCTTTTCTTCTTTTTAAAATTTAAAATTTAATTTTTATTTTATTTATTGGTGCGTGACTGTTATTGAAAGTTGTATTGTCAATCCTGTTTTGTATTTAACGCCACTTTAAATGTGTACATGACACTGCAACAAAATTTCCCCATGGGGACAATAAAGTAAGTAAGATTAATTCTGTGATCCTTTGATTGGGTGGACATGTCAGTTCATGCTGCAAGAGCTCTGATAGGTTTGAGGACGTCCTCCGGAAGTTGTCATAATTACTGTGTAGGTCTATGAAATGTGGTGAGGACCATGAGCCTCCTAGGTTTTGTATTGAAGTCAATGTACCCAGAGGAGGGCGAAAGCTAGATGTCCTCCGGCTACACCATGGTGCTACCCTACAGTGTTGTTGAGGCTACTGTAGACCTTCTTAGCAAAATAGTGTTTTGATCAATTATTTGTTGACGTGATTATATTTAGTATAGTTTTAACTAGGATAACTTTTTTAATGTTTTAAAATTAAAAAATGTATGAAATTCACAAAGGAGGTTGGTCCCTCCCCTTCCTCCTCTGAGGAGCCTCCACTGGTGTATATCCCAGATTTAAATGTTAGATTATGTAAGCGGTTAAATGATTATATGTCAGTGTATGCGGGCGAGTTGATGGCCATGATTATAGGTTTGAGATGGGTGGAGGAGGTGAAACCACTCAGTGTTGATCTGCTCTGATTCGGCTGCAGTGTTGAGTAGTAGTGTTACAACGGGCAGACCGGATAGGGGAGACTTGTTTGTGGAGATGATGGTGCTGTTAATGGGATTGGAGAGGATGGGAGTGGTGGTAAGCTTTTGCTGGGTTCAAGCCCATGTGGGTGTGGAGAGTAATGAGAAGGCCGATGTGGTGGCTAAGAGTGCTGTGAGGAGAGAGAGGGTAGATATTCAGGTCACACTGGGATGTAGGAGAGAGGAAGTTGTGTGGAGTAAGACGATGGTTTAAGCACACAGGTTTGAATGCCACATTGTGGATGATAGGGATACCTGAAACAGGTCTGTGTGATGAGTGTTTAGTGGAGGAAACGGTGGAGCATGCGTTTCTATTTCTATTTCTATGACGTAGATATGGAGAGTGTGTGAAAGGGTTAGAGAGGCTGGGCGGGGTTAGGGTTTAGGTGGTGCAGTGGCGGGGAGAGAAGTGGTATCTAGGGCTATGTTTTACTTTCTTAGAGGAACAGGGCTAATGAAGATCATTTCATGTAGGTAGGCCGTCACTGGCCTCACACTCCAGTACAGAAGATGGCGGTGTATGTACCTAAAAAGTTGGATGTGATCAACTAACCAAATCCCAAAGGTGAAGTGCACGTCAGAGCAGAAACTATACTATGAAGTCCAAGTAACTGTCCGTATATCTCTGAGAGAATTGTTATGAGGCATAGATTTGGGAAAGATCAACAGATCTCTACAGCACTTCACCAATCTGGGCTTTATGGGAGAGTGGCCAGACAAAAGCCACTCCTGAGAAAAAGGCACAACTGCACGCCTCAAGTTTGCAAAAAGGGACGTGAAAGACTCAGAGCATAAGGCAAAAGATGCTGTGGTCTGATGAGACAAAAATGTTATGCTTTGGCCTGAATGCAAAGCTCTATGTCTGGAGAAAACAAGACACAGCTCATCACCCGTCTAACACCATCCCTACTGTGAAGCATGGTGGTGGCAGCATCATGCTATGGGGATGCTTTTCAGCAACAGGGACTGGTAAGGATAGAGGGAACAATAAATGGAACCAAATACAGGCACATCCTTGATGAGAACCTGCTTCAGAGTGCAAACGATCTTAGACTGGGGTGAAGATTTACATTCCAACAGGACAATGACCCCAAGCATACAGCCAAAGCAACACTGGAATGGCTTCAGAACAAGAATGTGAAAGTCCTCGAGTTGCCTAGCCAAAGCCCAGACTTGAATCCCATTGAAAATTTGTGGAAAGACTTGAAGATTGCTGTTCACCGCCAACACCCATCAAATTTAAGAGCTTGAAAAAATCTGCAAGGAAGAATTGGGGAAAAATCCCCAAATCCAGATGTGTAAAGTTGATACAGGCATACCCAAGACGACTCAAAGCTGTAATCACTGCCAGTGGTGCTTCTACAATGTATTAACCCAGGGGTGTGAATACTTAAGTAAATTATATATTTATGTATTCAATTTGCACAAATATCTAAAAACATGTTTTCACTTTGAGTATGGGGTATTATGTGTAGCTGGGTGTGAAAAAAATATTTGACTCATTTTGAATTCAGGCTGTAACAACAAAAGGTGGATTAAGTCAAAGGGTATGAATACTTTCTGAAGGCACTGTACTTGAGCTGATCAACATGGCTTGTTATTTGAGTGAGGGCCTCAATGAAAAGCTCAGGCCAACAACTAAGAGAGGATATAGAGATCTCAGGATGTACAGGCTACATTACAAGGCCGATATGGGAGATGGAGGTTGATGACAGAATGATGAATAGACACTACTGTGTACATCGTCAGGCCTTATCTCCATGGCCTTCACTGTCTCTTGCTCATCCTCACATCCCAGTCTCAGACATTGGTCACTGACACTCTCATCCCCTGTCCCCCCCTCCCTCCCTTTTTTTCTCCTCATGCTCTTTTAAGCAGCTTAGGGTATTAATAAACCCCTTCAATCACTCTCTTTTGGACAGAGGTCAGACTGGCAGAGTGAGGGGTATTCCCGTTTCTCATCAGATCTGCCACTACTGGTATAAAAGTGCTCTTACTGTAAAAAATGTATAAAATACAGGAGTAGCTAAAACTCAATTTCTCCACAACCAGCAAAATGTATAAGAAAAGGGAAAACCAACTAGTGAATCACCATGGGAATTCAGTCCAGAAGGGCAACGGTTCTAACAGGATTTAAATGCAATTTTCACTCACCCCTGGGCAGTGTAAGAGACTGATACTAAAATCGCTCCCTTCTCAGCGCTGTATTTTCACAGCTTTGCCTTACCTGTGGGGAAAAGTAATTTCCCCATTCTCATTGGACGACGGCCAAGCAGTTGTTTTTTCTGACAGACTTCCACTGGACTCTGCAATCTCACTGCTGCATACAGTATGTGCACATAGTAATGGCTGAGCACACATTTGGATGCTGGCGGCAGTCTAGAGATTTCCTAAGCTCCGTTTTTGTCCTTTGCAGGCACCTGTACTGCTGCAAAGATATTGTGCTGCGCCGGAGCGCCTCTGGCAGCCTAGGCTTCAGCATCGTGGGGGGGCAGGAGGAGGTCAACTGCAATCAGTCCTTCTTCATCCGCTCCATCGTGGAGGGCACGCCAGCCTACAACGATGGCAGGATACGGTACGGACTACTAAACCTAGGACACACACTGGCCAAAGAACCTATATAACTGGCTAATGCATGTCTGCTGAATCTTCTATTTTTCTGTGACAAATGATATGCAGTATTGGCCTAATCATTACAGTAGTCTTGTATTTACACATTGCAAGTGTTGCTCTATGGGTCTGCTGTACTAGACTGAGTCCATCTCTGCATTAACCCCTCCTCTCTCTCGCTCGCTCACTCTGTTTGTGTAGGTGTGGGGACATTCTGCTGGAGGTGAATGGAAAGACTACGTGGGGGATGACCCACACAGCCCTGGTGCGTCTACTGAAGGAGCTGCGAGGCAGAATCACCCTGACCATCGTGTCCTGGCCAGGCAGCTTGCTGTAGCCCTGCTGCAGTCGCAGAGCCATGGGGAGGGGCCAACACTGACCAAGGAATGTGGGTGGGGCTTTAGACTGGCTTACAACGCTGAGCCCTACCTTATGGGATGGGCTTACACTAGTGATGTAGCTATGGAAGGCAGACCTTAGAACCCTGACTCCCGATGGACAGCTGAGACTTTGGGGAGTTCAGAGGGGGCCAATCAACCATGTGACAGGAGTTTGCCCAAACCACCCGAGACACTGAGCTGCGAGGATGTGGATCTACCCCTGGTGGCCCTACCCCTGGTGGGTGGTTGGATGGGGAAACAAGTTGCCAATTCCATTAGTTCTATGTTAGAGTATGCATTTAATTGGACTCGCATTTCTTTACTGTAACTGTTGGATGTCAAAAAATATATATACTGATTCAAGTACTGATTCTCTTTCTTTTCACGTTTGTTTGATGGCCTTTGAATATATTCTTCGTTATGTTTGTACTGACAGTGGCTTTAATCTTCATCTGTTGAGACTGAGGACACATTGCCAAGTAGTCGTCTGTGTTGAGATGTTTTCAGAAGCTGTTGCTAAATTATCAAACCACTGGCAAAAAAAGTATAGTAAAAAATAAAGTAAAAATGTGTTCATAATCTGTTAAAAGTAATATTAAGGTAAAATTGTGGAGGCCTTACTGATTTTCCTACTTTTGAGAAGAAAAAAAACAAACTGACTTGGTTTCTGTGTGTGTTTCCGTGGATGAGTCTGGTCTAGGACCATCGAACACAGTTGTCTCACGCTTCGGCCTACGTAGTATATCTGATGGTACCTTTGGTAAAATAATCAATAAAGTCATTTGAAAAGGACACTTGTCAGAGCTTTGGCAAGAGTTGGGGTTCACGTGAAATGACCTGGGATAAGATATTTAACACAGCGCACTCAAATTTGAACAATCAACTGAGGTCCAGTCAGCTCCTTTATCCAAACATATCTCTTAAATTCAATAAAACAAAACACGTATCTCAGATGAGTCAAAATATACAAGTTGTATACAACGTATACATAAAACAATGCTTTGGGTTTTTCACCTTCAAAGTGAACTGAAATATATTAGAGGAGCAGTCCAGTGTCTGATATGTTAAACAGAATGCCTGAGGGTCACAGCGGGTCCCCCTATTGGCTGGTGAGAGGGACAGAGAATCACTCTGTGGGCTCTGATTGGTTCTCCTGGTCAGCAGAGAGTTCCTGGCTGGGCTCCTTGTCCTCTCTGCTCCTCTTGACCTTCTTGTGTTTGTGTCTTCGATGACTGTCCCCCTCCTCACTCTCATGTCTCCTCCTGCTGCTACTGTTAACACACAGACAGACAATCACTGGTTACTTACACTGTCTACCTAAACATTCCGGTGTCTACTGTGTGTTAAGAGTGTGGATGTGTGTTGTACCTGCTTGAGGACTTGTGTCTCCCCTCCTCTTTGTCTCTGTGTCTCTTCTCTCGGTGTCTCTCTTCTTTCTCTCTGCTGGATCTCTCGTGGTGGTGGCGGTCATATCCTCTCTCCCCATAGTCCCTGTGCCGGTGCCGATCCTCCTCACTGCAATAACAACTCACTGGTCAATAACCCCAAACACTGCTTCCTCGCTGAAACATTGAGCCTTCTTATTGGACAATGGACACCACAGTGGCAAAAAAATTGTGATAAGCCAGGTAACATGATTCTATTGGCCCATTTTCTCTGCTCTCTGCCCAGGCGATACCAGCACCTTTAACCAAATCTCTGTTTGGCTTTAGTTTAATAGCATGGTGTGGTACAGCCTTTGAGGAACAAAGCCCACCCCTGTCCTCCTGTGACCTTTAGATGAAAGCAACAGCAGCATCCCCCTATCCTCTGGACTCAAATACAGCTCCATTATTTACTGGAGGACTCCTGGTCCAACAGGGCCATGCTCTTTCACACCATCATTCACTAACTCACACCTTCCCTCCCCTCTCACGACCTCAGCAGTGTCTTTGTCACACACACACACACACACACAGTGGCGGGGTGTTTTTTATGCTGCAGAGCTGCAGGTACGACACAGTGACAGCAGCTGAAACAGGCATTCACCTCCAGTCTTCTAAAGCAGGGGTTAAAAAAAACAACATCTATGTCAAGGACTAGGGCTGGGTGATATACCGTATTTTATTATACAGTACCAGTTAAAAGTTAGGACACCTGCTCATTCCAGGATTTTTCTTTATTTTTATACGTTCTACATTGTAGAATAATAGTGAAAACATCTAAACTATGAAACACATATGGAATCATGTAGTAACCAAAAAAGGTGTTAAACAAATCAAAATGTTATATGAGATTCTTCAAAGTAGCCACTCTTTGCCTTGACAGCTTTGCACACGTTTAGCATTCTCTCAACCAGCTTCATGAGGTAGTCACCTGGAATGCATTTCAATTAACAGGTGTGCCTTGCTAAAAGTTGTGGAATTTCTTTCCTTCTTATTGCGTTTCAAATCAAACTTTGTCACAGGCGCCAAATACAACAAGTGTAGACCTTACCGTGAAATGCTTACTTTCAAGCCCTTAACCAACTGTGCAGTTCAAGAAGAGTTAAGAAAATATTTACCAAATAAACTAAAGTATAAAAATTATGAAAACACAATAACATAACAGTAACGAGGCTATATACAGGGGGTACCGGTACCAAGTCAGAGTGCGGGGGGACAGGTTACTTGAGGTAATATGTGCATGTAGGTAGGGGTGAAGTGACTATGCATAGATAATAAAACAGTGAGTAGCAGCAGTGTACAAAACAAATGGGGGGCGTGTCAATGTAAATAGTTCGGTGGCCATTTGAATAATTGTTCAGCAGTCTTATGGCTTGGGGGTAGAAGTTAAGGAGCCTTTTGGTCCTAGACTTGGAGCTCCGGTACCGCTTGCCGTGCGGTAGCAGAGGAAAACATTCTGACTTGGGTGCCTGGAGTCTCTGACAACTCTATGGGCTTTCCTCTGACACCGCCTATTATATTAGGTCTTGGATGGCAGGAAGCTTGACCCCAGTGATGTACTGGACAGTACGCACTACCCTCTGTAGTGCCTTAAGGTCAGATGCCGAGCAGTTGCCATACCAGGCGGTGATGCAACCGGTCAGGATGGTCTCGAATGTGCAGCTGTCTCCTGAGGAGGAAAAGGTTTTGTCATGACCTCTTCACGACGGTCTTGGTGTGTTTGGACCATGATAGTTTGTTGGTGATGTGGACACTAAGGAACTTGAAACTCTCGACCCGCTCCACTACAGCCCCGTCGATGTTAAATGGGGGCCTGTTCGGCCCGCCTTTTCCTGTAGTCCACGATCAGCTCCTTTGTCTTGCTCATGTTGAGGTAGAGGTTGTTGTCCTGGCACCACACTGCCAGCTCCTCCCTATAGGCCGTCTCATCGTTGCCGGTGATCAGGCCTACCACTGTTGTGTCGTCAGCAAACTTAACAATGGTGTTGGAGTCGTGTTGGGCCACACAGTCGTGAGTGAACAGTGAGTACAGGAGGGGACTAAGTACACACCCCTGAGCCAATCAGCTGTGTTGTGACAAGGTAGGGGTGGTATACAGAAGATAGCCCTATTTGGTAACAGACAAAGTCCATATTAATGGCAAGAACAGCTCAAATAAGCAAAGATAAACGATAGCCATTACTTTAAGACAAAGGTCAGTCAATCCGGAAAATTAAGAACTTTCAAAGTTTCTTTAAGTGCAGTCGCAAAAACCATCAAGCGCTATGATGAAACTGGCTCTCATGAAGACCGCAACAGGAAAGAATAACCCACAGTTACCTATGCTGCAGAGGATACATTGATTAGAGTTACCAGCCTCAGAAATTGCAGCCCAAATAAATGTTTCATCGAGTTCAAGTAACAGACACATCAACTGTTCAGATGAGACTGTGTGAATCAGGCCTTCATGGTTGAATTGCTGCAAAGAAACCACTACTAAAGGACACCAATAAGAATAAGAAACTTGCCTGGGCCAAGAAACACGAGCAATGTGCATTAGACTGGTGGAAATCTGTCCTTTGATCTGATGAGTCCAAATTTGAGATTTTTGGTTCCAACCGCCGTGTCTAAGTGAGACACAGAGTAGGTGAACGGATGATCTCCATCATGTGTGGTTCCCACCGTGAAGCATGGAGGAGGAAGTGTGATGGTGCCACTGTCAGAGATTTATTTAGAATTCAAGGCACACTTAACCAGCATGGCTACCACAGCATTCTGCAGCAATACACCATCCTATCTGGTTTGCGCTGGTGGGACATCATTTGTTTTTCAACAGGACAATGACCCAACCCACCTCCAGACTGTGTAAGGGCTATTTGACCAAGAAGGAGAGTGATGGAGTGCTGCATCAGATGACCTGGCCTCCACAATCACCCGATCTCAACCCATTTGAGAAGGTTTGGGATGAGTTGCGCAGAGTGAAGAAACAGCAGCCAACAAGTGCTCAGCATGGGAACTCCTTAAAGACTGTTGGAAAAGCATTCCAGGTGAAGCTGGTTGAGAGAATGCCAAGAGTGTGCAAAGCTGTCATCAAGGCAAATGGTGGCTACTTTGTTTAACACTTTTTTGGTTACTAAATGATTCCATATCCGTTATTTCATAGTTTTGATGTCTTCACTATTGTTCTACAATGTAGAAAATAGTAAAAATAAAGAAAAACCTTTGAATGAGAAGGTGTGTCCAAACTTTTGACTGGTACTGTAAATCAATATTGACGCACAGACCGGTTTGAGTCTTTACTTTACCTTCTATAATGGTATATCCATGTTTGTTAAATGTGATATGAACTCCGGTGCGTATAATGTCTGTATCTTCTATTTTGTCTTTCTTAGAAAGGTGTTGCTACAATAATTTGTGTTAGCTGCTAATGCTAATCGCTAGTTAGCTGGCTAGCTAGATTGGTACATGTACTAAGAGTGGAGAGCAAACATAGCTAACTAATACTGCCTGGTACCAGTGTTGGTATTTGTATTTATTATGGATCCCCATTAGCTGCTGCCTTGCTTTTCCTGGGGTCCAGCAAAATTAAGGTAGTTTATACAATTTTAAAAACATTACAATACATTCCCTCCACCACATTTCTACAGTACAAAACCCATGTGTATGTATGCATGTGTCTGTGCCTATCTTTGTTGCTTCACAGTCCCAGCTGTTCCATAAGGTGTATTTTAAACGTATTTGTTATTTTTCTAAATCTAATTTTACTGCTTGCATCAGTTACTTGATGTGGAATAGAGTTCCATGTAGTCATGGCTCTATGTAGTACTGTGCGCGTCCCATAGTCTGTTCTGGACTGTGGCATGTATTGTGGGGTATGCATGGGTGTCCGAGCTGTGTGCAGGTAGTTCAAACAGACAGCTCGGTGCATTCAACATGTCAATACCTCTCATAAATAAAAGTAGTGATGAAGTCAATCTCTCCTCCACTTTGAGCCAGGAGAGATTGACATGCATATTATTAATATTAGCTCTCCGTGTACATCCAAGGGCCAGCCGTACTGCCCTGTTCTGAGACAATTGCAATTTTCCTAAGTCCATTTTTGTGGCACCTGACCACACGACTGAACAGCAGTCCAGGTGCAACAAAACTAGGGCCTGTAGGACCTGCCTTGTTGATAGTGCTGTTAAGAAGGTAGAGCATTGCTTTATTATGGACAGACTTCTCCCAATCTTAGCCACTGTTGTATCAATATGTTTTGACCATGACAGTTTACAATCCAGGGTTACTCCAAGCAGTTTAGTCACCTCAACGTGCTAAATTTCCACATTTCTTATTACAAGATTTAGTTTAGGATTAGGGTTTAGTGAATGATTTGTCCCAAATACAATGCTTTAAGTTTTAGAAATATTTAGGACTAACTTATTCCTTGTCACCCACTCTGAAACTAGGCCTAGATAAGATACAGTTGCACAAACATGCTTATCAGAGAGGAATAGGCAAAGGATGAATATGTTAGCTAGCTAGCTACATGTAGTAAGAAAACATGTAATGTAACATTAATTAAGGGTCACCTGGAAACACTGACCAACACTACCCTGTCAATAATTCCTCCCTGGTTTATTTATTCATTGTCATGTCAAATAACAATTTATTCAAGGTGTTGCCCACTATAGAATTACAATAATCATTATATTACCAAGATTCCAACAGTTCACCAATTAACTAGGCCTATATTTTTTGCCCATATCATGCTGCCTGGCACAGTGTGGAAATTATAATAAAAGTGCAGGAAATGCATAAATTGATGAAAATGCTGAAAATGTGTTTTGTTTGGAGTTGAATAGAACAGTATAAATTGAGAAAGCCCCCTTGAAATCACTTAGAAATTTGTGTTGCCACCCTAGGGTCATGAACTACTCAAACATATTTAGAACGTATATTATTCAAAAACATAAAATACCGTCAAAAATATTGTGATATGATATTTTGTCCATATCGCCCAGCCCTATCAAGGACCCCAAAATATGATTTAGCCCCTGGCCGAGGAACCCCTTAAAATAAAAACCGAAACAGCAATTAAGTTCCTGAAAGCTACATGAGACTCGTGAGCCGCGCAATGACTACCACTGGTTTACAGAGTGGAAGAGGCAAGTGCAACGGCTATTTGCATATTGGTGAAAAGTAGGGGTGGATAGGAAAGACAGTAAGACTGATCATTATTTTACCCAAAACATGTTTTGTAGGAATAATAAAACCAATATTTAAATTAGTGTAGATTTTTTGGGGTGCAAAAACCAACAAAATCTCACAATTTCTGCTGATCCCCTTACATGCAGACCAGACTGCTCGAGCGCGTGCGTCCTCGTGTGCATGTTGATCAAAACAAATTCTGAAACTATCTTAATTTTGGGACAGGTTGAAAAGCATTAAACATTTCAGGCAATTTAGCTAGCTAGCTTGCTGTTGCTAGCTAATTTGTCCTGGGATATAAACATTGGGTTGTTATTTTACCTGAAATGCACAAGGTCCTCTACTCCGACAATTAATCCACAGATAAAATGGAAAACCATTTGTTTCTAGTAATCTCTCCTCCTTCAGGCTTCTTCTTTGGACTTTATAGGGCGGTTGGCAACCAACTTTAAGGAGCATTACACCACCAACTGGACTGGAGTGTGGACCTCAGTTCATCTTTCAATCACCCACGTGGGTCTATGCTCCTAAAAACCAATGAGGAGATGGGAGAGACGGGACTTGCAGCGCATTAAGCGCCACAAATAGAACCAAGCTCTATTTTAGCGCCTGACTCACGCACGCGGTTTGGTCAGCATGTTACATGCTTCAGAACCCAGAAAATCCCTGTCCTAAAGGGCTGAAATCTCACAGAGCACAAGTGGTTGTTTCTATAATAATGACTACAGAGAAGAGAATACACATGTGTATTGGATTTCAAAATAGATTAGAGCAAGGATCTTTCAGTCCATAGGACTACGTAGTAGGAACGTGTGAAGACGGGGTTGCAGTGGATAGCTGCCGTTTTACGGGCTCCTGACAAATTCTACTATTTTGTGTCCCCCCCCCCGCTGGTCTTAACTATTTTAGTACATAATATTCCCGCCATCATTTCCTATGACCAAAAACAGCTTCTGGACATCAGAACAGATATCTACTTCAATGAGTCGGCAGCTGTGGATGTAATGCTCATTCCGGCCCTAACCCCCGGGACTCGAAAGAGGAAGAGTATAAACCCCCTCTATCCTCAGTTCAACTGGCGAACGTACAATCACTAGATAACAAAATGGACGATATCCGTTTGAGATGATCCTATCAATGGGACCTGAAGAACTGTAATATCCTGTGTTTCTCAGCGTAATGGCTGAACAAGGACAATATGCGTCTAGCTGGGTTTTCTAATCACTAAGACTGCACTAAACGAGCTGTATAGGGCCATAAGCAAACAAGAAAATACACATCCAGAGGCAGCGCTGCTAGTGGCCAGGGATTTTAATG
The DNA here is from genome assembly GCF_002910315.2 of Salvelinus sp. IW2-2015. NCBI lineage: Eukaryota > Metazoa > Chordata > Actinopteri > Salmoniformes > Salmonidae > Salvelinus > Salvelinus sp. IW2-2015. The sequence continues at coordinate 22,458,462 of NC_036853.1, read as the reverse complement.
CAGGGTTTCTGAAATTCATCTTACCTAAGTTTTACTAGCACGTCACCTGTGCAACCAGAGTAAAAAAAAAAAAATCTAAAATCGCCATTACTCCACACAAAGAAACACATTTACAAAGCGCTCCCTCACCCTCACTAGTGGTTAGAGCGTTGAACTAGTAACCGAAAGGTTGCAAGATCGAATCCCCGAGCTTACAAGGTAAAAATCTATCATTCTGCCCCTGAACAACCCACTCTTCCTAGGCAGTCATTGAAAATAAGAATTTGTTCTTAACTGACTTGCCTAGTTAAATAAAGGTAAAATAGCCTTCCACAAGCTTCCCACAAAAAGTTGGGAGAATTTTGGCCCATTCCTCCTGAGTCAGGTTCTCAGGCCTCCTAGCTCGCACATGCTTTTTCAGTTCTGCCCACAAATATTCTATAGGATTGAGGTCAGGGCTTTGTGATGGCCCTGAAGTTAATGTAAACTTCCGACTTCAACTGTATGTGGACACCTGCTCATCGAACATCTCATTCCAAAATCATGTGCATTAATATGGAGTTGGTCCCCCTTTGCTGCTATAACAGCATCCACTATTCTGGGAAGGCTTTCCACTAGATGTTGGAACATTGGTTCAGGGACTTGCTTCCATTAAGACACAAGAGCATTAGTGAGGTCGAGCACTGATGTTCGTAGTCAGCGTTCCAATTCATCCCAAAGGTGTTTGATGGGGTTGAGGTCAGGGCTCTGTGCAGGCCAGTCAAGTTCTTCCACACTGACCGACAAAACATTTCTGTGCGGACCTTGTTTTGTGCATGGGGCATTGTCCTGCTGAAACAAGTAAGGGCCTTCTCAAAACTGTTGCCACTAAGTTGGAAGCACAGAATCGTCTAGAATGTCATTGTATGCTGTAGCATTAAAGATTTCCCTTCACTGGAACTAAGGGGCCTAGCACAAACCATGAAAAACAGCGCCAGACAATTAAATACTCCTCCACCGAACTTTACAGTTGGCACTATGCATTGGGGCAGGTAGTGTTCTCCTGGCATCTGCCAAACCCAGATTTGTCCGTCGGACTCACAGAGGGTGAAGAATGATTATTCACACCAGAGAATGCGTTTTCATTGCTCCAGAGTCCAATGGCGGCGAGCTTTACACCACTCCAGCCAACTCCTGGCAATGCGCACGGTGATCTTAAGCTTGCTGCTTGGCCATGGAAACCCATTTCATGAAGCTCCCGACGAACAGTTCTTGTGCTGACGTTGGTTCCAGAGGCAGTTTGGAATTCGTTAGTGAGTGTTGCAACCGAGGACAGATGATTTTTACACCCTCTACGCCCTTCACCACTTGGCGGCCCCGTTTTGTGAGCTTGTGTGGCCTACCACTTCTAGGCTGAGCCGTTGTTGATTCTAGATGTTCCACTTCACAAAATCAAACACAGTTGACCGGGGCAGCTCTAGCTGGGCAAATTGATGAACTGAGACTTGTTGGAGAGGTGGCATGCTATGGAGATTGCATGGCTGTGTGCTCAATTTTTTTTACACCTGTCAGCAACGAGAGTGGCTTAAATAGCCGAATCTAGTAATTAGAAGGGGTGTCCACATACTTTTGTATAAGCATCCGCTTCATCGGACCACCTCCGTATTGAGCGTGTCACTGGTACTTCCTGTGTTTGGGTTTTTGCTTGTAATCAGGAATTAAGAGGATAGAGTAATGGTCTGATTTGCCAAAGGGAGGGAAACACCTTGTATGATTTTCTGTGTGTGGCGTAAAAGTGATCAAGAATTTTGTGGCCTCTAGTTGCAGAGGTGACATGCTGGTAAAAATGTTCAAACATATTTCAGTTTCCCTGCATTAAAATCACCGGCCACAAGAAATGCTGCCTCTGGATGTGCATTTTCTTGTTTGCTTATGGACCTATACAGCTCTTTGAGTGTGGTCTTAGTGCCAGCATCAATTTGTGGTGGCAAATAGACTGCTACAGAAAATATAGATGAAATCTCTTGATAAATACACTGAACAAAAATAAACGCAACATGCAACAATTTCCAAGATTGTACAGTTCATATAAGGAAATCAGTCAATTCAAATGAATTCATTAGGCCCTAATCTATGGATTTCACATGACTGGGAATACAGACACGCATCTGTTGGTCACAATCAGCTTTTTTTTTTTTTTAAAGGTAGGGGTGTGGATCAGAAAATCCTTCAGTATCTGGTGAGACCAGCATTTGTCTCATGCAGTGCGACATCTCCTTCGCATAGAGTTGATCAGGCTGTTGATTGTGGCCTGTGGAACGTTGTCCCACTTCTCTTCAATGGCTGTGCGAAGTTCCGTAATACTGGAACACACCGTTGATCCAGAGCATCCCAAACATGTAACGTGTATTTTGTTTAAAGCTCTGACGAAGGCAAAGAGAACAAGAAACACTTTTCAATGAGATACTGGCCGTGTCCGAATACCAATGTAAGACAGCACTGCAGTGGATAGTATCTATCTTACTAAAGTAGTAAGTATTGGGGATACCATCTTTGCCCTGGATTCATGGACAGGAGTCTCAAAATGTCCATGTCCATTTGCAGGAAGACCGATTGAATTTACAAAATGCTCCGTTATTAAAATAAATACATGTTTTGTTCCATGAAGTAATCCAACAATATGTACACCGCCATCTTTTTAATTTCAAGTCTTCTCTCATTGATCGAGACAGTCGTCTGTCATTATAACATGTGGCACTTTGGGGTGGACCACCTGTCTCAATCAATTTGAAAAGATTGCGGTGTACACAGTTGGATTACCTCATGGACCAAAATAGAGATTTATTTGAAATATTTTCTATATTGAAACGGACCCACTGCAACTGAATAGAGACATTTTACGAGAAGCGAGGACGAAGATAGTATCCCCAATACCAGGATAGTTGAAGCATTTCTATCAACGTTTTGTATAGCCACACCTGTAACTACCAGTATAATGGCCCAACATTTTTGGGTTAAATCACATTATCTTACGTTCCAATCTATAGCTAGTAGTGAGGGTGATTGAAGCCAAACCAGAGGTGCGTTGAACAAGGGAAAAAGTTTGCTAACTCTAGCTGACATATTAAAAAACAACTTGCCAGAGAGAGCGAGATAGAGAGCGAGAAAGAATTGGAGAGGGCACTAGAACAGTCTGTAGCACCCTGCATCACCCAACTAGAATCTGAAGTTAAATGTCTACTGTTTGCTGATGATCTGGTGCTTCTGTCCCCAACCCAGGGGGGCTGTGAACGATCTGAGAGGCAAGAAGGGCGTTCTACCAGAGAGAGAGTGAGCTAAGGTTAAAGGACTCATTAAATATTTGGGCACTGGCAGTTCTTCTATTACCAGTGGGAGTGCAGACCTGAAGGCCTGTTTACAGTCTTCCACAGTTGTTAGTGCTAACACACTTATACCCACTTCACACAGAGTCACTGTAACTGTGAATGAATAAGCGAGTGCTTCCTAGTGCAGGTTTAATACAGGAACAAATGCATGAGTGAGAATGAGCTGTGTCACTGTAAGCCTGGGGAACAAGAATGCATTTCCAAATTCAGTCTCCATTAACACTGAACAGATACAAGCCACCTGTGTAGATGTGTCAGAAAGAGAAAGTGTGTAACTTTTACATATGGATTACTATTATAAACACTCAGAACACTAATACAATCCCTGTGTGTGTGTGTGTGTGTGTCCCAACCCCACCCTATCTCTTCTCCCCATCAGAGTGGGGATGTGGTCTGGATGTGGCTTTTGTGTGTGTGTGTGTGTGTGTGTGTGTGTGTGTGTGTGTGTGTGTGTGTGTGTGTGTGTGTGTGTGTGTGTGTGTGTGTGTGTGTGTGTGTGTGTTATCCTGCCAGCTGGAGAGAGGACAAACCCAGCCCCTCCATAATGAGCTACAGGGATGAGATCAGATTCAGAGGACAAGTGTTCACCAAATGGCCAACCAGCTGCCCAGGGTTGTCTGCACCGGGCAGAAGAGACAGAGAAAATGTGCTAGTGAGTGTAAAATGTGTGAGTGGTCGGTGTCTTTAGGAGGTGAGCCTGACCGTTCTGTGTTGCATTAGCTAGTGTTAACCTAGGTGCTAACTCCCAAACATGCCTGGCTGGTGGTCGTGCCAGAAGCTGGCGCCCAGAGGGCTCTGCCTCAGAGCCTATCAGTGGTGCTAAGTAGAGCCCTTAAAGAGCAGCCTGCACAGAACATAGACCACTGACACCACAATGCAACCAGGGTGGCCATAGGCCAGAAGGGATGAGCCTCTGCTGCCAACACAGACAGAATACATCCCTCACTACTCCAAATAGATACCTTCGGCACACCTCCATGTACCCAACATGCATCATGCCATGTGATCAGAATGTGGCGCGGGCACACACACACACACACATTGGAGGCATGACCACCCTGGGAGACAGGGAAACAGGAGCTACCCATGGGGACCAGAACAGAACCACAGTGGCTTTAAGAGCAGTTCTGTCTGTTCCAGTGGGCCTGTCACACACATGGCTGGCCCTCCCTGACTTCCTCCTCTCCTCCTGCGGTTACGTTACAGCCTCACAGCCCCTCTTCCCTCATATGACACGAAACACAGCTCTCCTCCATATGATCCTCTACACGACCCACTGCAGCAGAGAGTTGCGACAGAAAGACACTAGATGAAGAACATCACTAGTCACAGTGTGTTTAGGAGGGAGACTGTGTGAATGTGTAGGGATTCTGTCAAGTAGGCACAGTGAAAGGGAGGGTTGGTAAGCTGCACGATATTGTGGGCATGAGAAGGAGTGAGTGAGCAAGAGGCAGGACGTGTGTATCATACTTGGCATTTGTCTGAGTTCATATAAATTAATGAGACATTTGGCTACTGGTCAACCCCACTGTGTGCTGTGGAAATGTAGGGCAGGTGAGTAGAGCACTGAAAATGTGAAAGTGTGTGGATGGTAGACTCAGACTGTAGGGCAGTAGAGTAGAGCACTGAAAATAGGCACTAGGTGAAAATAGGAACTAGGATCGCAGGGGAGCTCGTCATTCTGTATACTTCTGGCCCCTCTTTGGACACTGTGTTAACTAACCTCCAGACGAGCTTCAATGCCATACAACTCTCCTTCCGTGGCCTCCAACTGCTCTTAAACGCAAGTAAAACTAAATGCATGCTATTCAACCGATCACTGCCCGCACCTGCTCGCCTGTCCAGCATCACTACTCTGGACGGCTCTGACTTAGAATACGTAGACAACTACAAATACCTAGGTGTCTGGTTAGACTGTAAACTCTCCTTCCAGACTCACATTAAGCATCTCCAATCCAAAATGAAATCTAGAATCGCCTTCCTATATCGCAACAAAGCATCCTTCACTCATGCTGCCAAACATATCCTCGTAAAACTGACCATCCTACCGATCCTCGACTTCGGTGATGTCATCTATAAAATAGCCTCCAACACTCTACTCAACAAACTGGATGCAGTCTATCACAGTGCCATCCGTTTTGTCACCAAAGCCCCATACACTACCCACCACTGCAACCTGTACGCTCTCATTGGTTGGCCCTCGCTTCATACTCGTCGCCAAACCCACTGGCTACAGGTTACAAGTCTCTGCTAGGTAAAGCACCGCCTTATCTCAGCTCACTGGTCACCATAGCAGCACCCACTCATACCTGCTGGAGCGCATGCTACATCTCACTGGTCACCCCCAAAACCAATTCTTCCTTTGGCCGCATATCCTTCCAGTTCTCTGCTGCCAATGACTGGAACGAACTACAAAAATCTCTGAAGCTGGAAATACTTATCTTCCTCACTAGCTTTAAGCACCAGCTGTCAGAGCAGCTCACAGATRACTGCACCTGTACATAGCCTATCTATAATTTAGCCCAAACAACTACCTCTTCCCCTACTGTATTTATTTATTTTGCTCCTTTGCACCCCGTTATTTCTATTTTGCACATTCTTCCACTGCAAATCTACCATTCCAGTGTTTTACTTGCTATATTGTATTTACCTCGCCACCATGGCCTTTGTTTGCCTTTACCTCCCTTATCTCACCTCATTTGCTCACATTATTTGCTCACAAAAAAAGCCTTGGCCTCATGCATGTCAACATCAGAAGCCTCCTCCCTAAGTTTGCCTTACTCACCGCTTTAGCACACTCTGCCAATCCTGATGTCCTTGCCGAGTCTGAATCCTGGCTTAGGAAGGCCACCAAAAATTCTGAGATTTCCATACCCAACTATAACACTTTCCGTCAAGATAGAACTGCCAAAGGGGGAGGAGTTGCAATCTACTGCWGAGATAGCCTGCAAAGTTCTGTCATACTTTCCAGGTCTATGCCCAAACAGTTCGAACTTCTAATTTTAAAAATTAATCTCTCCAGAAATAAGTCTCTCACTGTTGCCGCCTGCTACCGACCCCCCTCAGCTCCCAGCTGTGCCCTGGACACCATCTGTGAATTGATCGCTCCC
>NC_036853.1:22389789-22449598 GCF_002910315.2 Salvelinus sp. IW2-2015 | reverse complement strand
CCGATCGCTGCAGCTGTACATAGTCCATCTGTAAACTACCCACCCAATTTACCTACCTCACCCCCCATACTGCTTTTATTTATTTACTTTTCTGCTCTTTTGCACACCAGTATCTCTTCTTGCACGTGATCATCTGATGATTTATCACTCCAGTGTTAATCTGCTAAATTGTAATTATTCGATTTATTGCCTACCTCATGCCTTTTGCACACATTGTATATAGATTCTCTTTTTTTCTACCATGTTATTGACTTGTTTATTGTTTACTCCATGTGTAACTCTGTGTTGTCTGTTCACACTGCTATGCTTTATCTTGGCCAGGTCGCAGTTGCAAATGAGAACTTGTTCTCAACTAGCCTACCTGGTTAAATAAAAGTGAAATAAAAAATAAATTGTATATAGACTTATTTTTCTACTGTATTATTGACTGTATGTTTTGTTAATTCCATGTGTAACTCTGTGTTGTTGTATGTGTCGAATTGCTATGCTTTATCTTGGCCAGGTCGCAGTTGTAAATGAGAACTTGTTCTCAACTAGCCTACCTGGTTAAATAAAGGTGAGAAAAAAAGAAAAGAAAAACAAAATCAGCAGAGAGCTACAGTACTGAGGGGACAGACAGGGCTCATCTAGGAGAGAACAGCAGAGACCCTGGATAGACCTACCAGACTGGAAAGCACTGGGACATAACTTTCTTTACGCCCTAGTTCAAACAGCGCTTTATCGCCGCACCAAACTAATAAAATATGTCACTTTCTCCATGGAAGAACGGAGATAGAGTGCCGTCTGAAACAATAGATTGCCATGTTTGACTTTGAGGGTAGTTGGGCAGCCTCTGCCGCTCTTTCGGCACGGTGCGGGTGAAGCACGTCTTTGTTTCCCGCAGAGTGCCAGAGAAGTTCTTCCACTGTCGGGAGAAATGGTAACGCATGTTAATATACACCGAGTGTACAAAACATTAGGAGCACCTTCCTAATATTGAGTTTCACCCACTTTCGTCCTCAGAACAGCCTCAATTCGTCGAGCCATGGTCTCTACAAGTTGTCGAAAGCGTTCCACAAGGATGTTGGTCCATGCTGACTGCAATGCTTCCCATAGTTGTGTCAAGTTGGCTGGATGTCCTTTGGGTGGTGGACCATTCTTGGATACACCAGGGAAACTGTTGAGCATGAAAAACCCAGCAGCGTTGCAGTCCTTGAGACACTCAAACCGGTGTGCCTGGCACCTACTACCATATCCTGTTCAAAGGCACTTCAATCGAGTGTCTTGCCCAATCACCTTCAGAATGGCACACACACAATCCATGTCTCTATTGTCTCAAGGCATAAAAATCCTTCTTTAACCGGCCTCCTCCCCTTCATCTACAATGATTGAAGTGGATTTAACAAGTGACATCAATAAGGGATCATAGCTTTCACCTGGTCAGTCTATGTTATGGAAATAGCGGGTGTTCCTAATGATTTGTACACTCGGTATATGCTAATTGCATGCAAATAAAGGTTGCTCCTCTACCACACCCACAACGGAAGCACAATCATGGCCTCTGATTCTCAGGTGGAGGACTTCTGTGACAGGTCACTGTTATGCCTGAAGTCAACCCAAAACCAACAAGTACATCTGCTGCAATGTTGAGAGCAGTTGTATGAAACCAATCGGTACGTCAAGCAAAGCTCTTAACCGTGCCAGCCATAAATTTTGCGTCTGAACTGTGTGTGTGTGTGTGTGTGCGCGCGTCTTGCCCTCTGCAGCTCCTTCACTGACTGAATGTGTTATGATCTCTCCCCATTCCTCTTGTTGGCCCCTCTGCACCAGACAGCCTGTGTGTCTTATAATAGTTCTTTCTCAGCTCTATTCCATCCCCTGTTGCAACAGCTGTAGAGCAGACAACCAGAGGTTTCACCCACTACCCAGCTCCAACCCGAGTGGCAGAGCAAGTACACGTCCCCACCCCTGCCTCCACTTTCCTAACACTAGCACCTGGCAACCATTAAACCCCTCTATTCTGAAGGACTGCAGTGTTGCTCTCCTGTCTATTCTGTCCTTTTTCCTTCTCTCTCTCCCCCCCCCCCCCCCCCCCCCTTTCTCTCCGCCTGCTGCACATGTGTGTGAGGGGAGGCCAGGCTGGGCTGGGCTGGCACCTACAGTACATATGCACCCAGCAGCAACATCCAGTACCACAGCTGGCAGCACTGGATCAGCTCAGGCCTGTCTGCACTCTGCACTGCCCAACAGTGGAGTCAATGGAGTGTGTGGTGGGAGGATGAGAGAGAGAGGGGGGGGGCTCACAGGGAGGACAGATGGAGAGTGAGTGAAGACTTCCAGTCATTGTGCCAATACTGCTTAGCAATTGCGCTAATGCTAGTTAGCGACTTCCTTCAAACCATAAGCAGAGACAGAATGGTAATCCCAAATTCATCTGACTCTATGGAAGTAGATAAAAGGGCCTCATTGCCAAAATACCGAAGTATCCCTTTAAGTGTTTACTAAGGAGAAAACAATATGAGACAGAGGACAAAAGAGTAAAGGATATCTAACTCTTTAACATACACTACATGACCAAAAGTATGTAGAAATCTGCTCAAACATCTCATTCCAAAATCATGGGAATTAATTTCCTGCTATAACAGCATCCACTCTTCTGGGAAGCCTTTCCACTAGATGTTGGAACATTGCTGCGGGGACTTGCTTCCATTTAGCCACAAGAGCTTTAGTGAGGTCAGGCACTGATGTTGGGCGATTAGGCCTGGATCACAGTCGGCGTTCCAATTCATCCCAAAGGTGTTTGATGGAGTGGAGGTCAGTGCAGGCCAGTCAAGTTCTTCCACACCAATCTCAACAAACCATTTCTGTATGGACCTTGCGTTGTGCACAGGGGCATTGTAATGTTGAAACAGGAAAGGGCCCTCCCCAAACTGTTGCCACAAAGTTGGAAGCACAGAATCGTCTAGAATGTCATTGTATGCTGTAGCATTAAGATTTCCCTTCACTGGAAATAAGGGGCCTTGCCCGAACCATGAAAAACAGCCCCAGACCATTATTCCTCCTCCACCAAACTTTACAGTTCGCACTATGCATTCAGGCAGGTAGCATTCTCCTTGCATCCGCCAAACCCATATTCGTCAGTCGGACTGCCAGATGGTGAAGCGCGATACATCACTCCAGAGGACGCGTTTCCACTGCGGTGAGCTTTACACAACTCCAGCCGACACTTCGCATTGCGCATGGTGATCTTAGGCTTGTGCGCGGCTGCTTTGCCATGGAAACCCATTTCATGAAGTTTCCTACGAACAGTTCTTGTGCTGACATTGCTTCCAGAGGCCGTTTGGAACTCGGTAGTGAGTGTTGCAACCGAGGACAGACTTTTTTTTACACACTACGCGCTTCAGCACTCAGTGGTCCCGTTCTGTGAGCTTGTGTGGCCTACCATTTCGCGGCTCAGCCGTTGTTGCCCCTAGATGTTTCCACTTCACAACAACACCACTTACAGTTGATCGGGGCAGATATAGCAGAGCATAAATATGATGGACTGACTTGTTGGAAAGGTGGCATCCTATGACAGTGCCACATTAAAAGTCACTGAGCTCTTCAGTAAGGACATTCTACTGCCAATGTTTATCTATGGAGATTGCATGGCAGTGTGCTCGATTTTATACACCTGTCAACAATGGGTGTGGCTGAAATAACCCAACCCACTAATTTGAAGGGGTGTCTACATACTTTTGTATATATAGTGTATTGTATAATAACAACAGTTCATGTTGCATTCTTATTATGTTTGGCCATACTAAGGTAAAATCTCCATCTACTGCTCAGGTTATCACCTGTTGACGACCTGGGAGGAAGGGTTGTGCTCTCTCTCCCTCTCTCTTTCTTTCTCGTGTCCGCGTTCTCTGGGTCTGTCTCTTTCCTTGTGGCGCTCTCGCTCGTTGTCCCGCTGCGCGTAGTACTCCCAGGCCTTGGCACTGTCGAATACCCCGGCCCAGGAGGCTGCTGCGCTACCCGGGGGAGGAGGAGGGTACACACCTGAGGGGAAAAAGCAGGTCAGTCACCTGATTGGAGGAGACACAATTATATTTTTACACCTACACATGAGTGTTCAGCTTCCCCCCCAAAAAATTAAAAAAATGACATACTGACTTATCTATGACGATGGCTATTATGAACCATTGTATTCAACTTTCTGCAAAGAAAATTCTAAATGACAGCTCAATAAATGAACAATGTAACTTCAGAGTGCAGTGCTTCATCAAAACAAATAATCTCTCAAACAGGATTTTTAGAAAGCCACAAACATGCTAATCTAACTCAAACAGCATATCTAGGACAGGTAGCTGAGGAGGGAAATAGAACAAACCAAAGTTGTGTTAATTGTTGAGATTTTTATGGAGTAAAAAAACTACATGGCAAAACTTTTTCAGAGCCCTTCTCTTACACCATACATACAGCTTAAAATGTGTGAGGCTTTGATTAAAACACACCAGTTGAAGGGTCAATTTTCTTCAGAAAGAAATATCCTAATTTTCCATGTTCCAAAAATGTCAGCGGAAGCAGGAAATGGTGTGAATGACTGATTGTGGGCTATTCCACTGGAAGAACCAACTAATGTCCCATTATATCCCTAAGCTCCAGAGGCATCACTGGCACACGTATTGACCTTCACATCCCTTCTATTAGTGTCATTGAGGGTGTGAAAATGCTGTATTTCAAATAGGTATCTTTGTTTATGACATTTTCTGCACAGTACTGTTGACTTTATAAGGTCAAGATAAAATTCCATAATTTGGTGTTTTGTTGATGGTTGTGGAAAACACTGTCTCAGGCAGTGCTCCAGAATCTCCCATAAGAGTTCAATTGGGTTGAGATCTGGTGACTGACCTGGCCATGGCATTTGACTTACATCGTTTATCAACATCGTTTATCAACATCCTCCTATGTGGAGATAGCCATGTTAGCCAAAACAATGGCCAGCCCAGCCTTTATTTACATGACCCGAAGCATGATGGGATGTTAACTGCTCAATCAACCCAGGAACCACACCTGTGTGGAAGCACCTGCTTTCAATACACGTTGTATCCCTCATTTAATCAAGTGTTTCCATCATTTCGGAAGTTACCAGTACAAACTGCAAGATGTGAATGTGACATCCTCTATAATCTCCACTCTGTACTCTAGGAGAGGCCTACCTGGAGGGAAGGGGGGGTACGGTGGAGCTGAGCGACCATCATAGCCTCCAGAGCGTCCACTGGTAGGGAGAACATAGAGAATGTCATGCGAGGTCACATCATCATTCACACACAAAACAACTACACAAACCAGAAGCGTATAACACTCAGTCCACTCTAGGAGAAACACATTTGTACTCCTGTGCATCTGATTAGTTTTCATCCACATCTCTTGATCATACAGCAGTGTATCTATTTTGAACCTGGATGGACATAACAGCAGAATAATTGCTACAGTATAGTGTCCCATGGAGACAGTAAGAACAGGACTGGGGCCCTTGATGGTCAGCCCTTGGTGTCTGACGGTCTAGTAGTAGGCCACGTAGTCCTAATGTTCAGCTCAACCCTCTAACCTCTGGTTGACACCACATGTGGCCGAGTAGTGGCTCTCACATTCTACTACACATATGGAAAACTTCAGGCAAACACACGTCACGGATAAAATGAGAACAAATAACGTCTAACAATTGGACTGAGAGCAGCCAGTCAGCCCGTGGCAGCCAGAACACTCAGCGCAGGAAGTCATTCATTTTAATGGCCGATAAAAGAAAGAAGGCAAATAAACGTATGGAGTTCAAAAAAGAAACAATGAAAAAAGAAAGGAAGGTAAGGGAACGGGTCTGGTAACTTAACGATCAAAGAGCTCTTCCAAATTCAGAGCTCCATTTCCCGCCTGTTTGATGTGACTGGCTCGTTGTCAAGGCGCAGCACTCGCCCGCCAACCAGGGGGGAAGAAGAGGGAGGCGGGGGGGATGTATTACTGATATTGGCAGGATCCACTGCCCATCCGCACCGCCACAGCCTGGCGACACGCTCGCTTAGTTACAATTTCCACACGGGCCCGAAGGTGAAGAGGGTGAGGCCCGTCTAAGAGGACTGCTTCTCACCAGGTGTGTGTCCAAACATACTGATCTATAAATACTCCCACCTGCTCCCTCTTAGGCCTGGCAGGCTTCTCTCTGTGGAATGACTAGAAAATTAGGAACAGTGGTAGAAGGCGGATGGATGGGTCTATTTGTGAATGGATACATGCAGGATGACTTGGCTGTGGCACTTACAGATGGGGATCATTACTCTTGGCAGTGTTTAATGGTTAATCAGTGTACAGGACTTCCCCACACCACTTTGCCTGTAATCACCATAAAAAAAATGTAAAAATTAAACTCAATCTATGCAGGAAATATAGTGCCTTTAGAGGCAGACTGTCATAGGGGAGTCAGTGCAGTACAGAAACAGAGTTGGGAGGCACATTCCTCCGTGGCTGATTGGTCAGGAGGAGGAGGAAATGGGTCAGAGGACCAATTGGGGTTCCATGGCAGTTGGCTCTCAGAGAAGAGAGAGAAGTAGGGCGAGTATGTGGGATCAACATAGAGAGGAGTGGTCTTATACTCTCCCTGGGCTGGGCCTAAGGAGGCCCCTGGGCTGGGCCTCAGTCACTGGCAGAGGAATCAGAGCTCAGGACCATGCCAGTACTACCTGCAGTTCCTAAAATCCCCCTAGGGAAAAATTCCAACACAATATTTCAAAGTCAGGAGTGCGTGTGTGTGTGTGTGTGTGTGTGGTGTTGTGTGTGTGTGTGTGTGTTTGTGTGTGTGTGTGGTTGTGTGTGTGTGTGTGTGTGTTGTGCTCAGTATGAGAGAGAGACGTTTGAAGGTAAAAGAGGAAATTATTAATAAATGTGAGTGGAGATGGCTGGAAGAGAGAGACAAGGATTTGGCAGAGGACAGATGTGAGAGGAACCATCCTTTAAGTGAAAAACTCACCAGAAGCAGGCTGGCGGAGCAAGCAGAGCGAGTTGGGTTGAACAGATGGGACAGTGAGAGCAGTGACTGTATGCTAGCAGGATAGTCCATATCTCCAATCTTCTTTGCTGATAGCGATGTTGCGTTTCCATAAGTTGGTCTAATGTAGCATGTATAGTAGGCTTAACCTTCAGCTACCTCTTCCAATTCAAATGAGCTCCAAAAAAAGTTCATGACAAAATGTTTGTTTTGTGTGACTACAGCTCTAGCGATAAAACGCAAAAATAGAGACACTTTCTAATTGAGCGAGGCGTCAAAGCAGACAACCCACCCGCCCTGCTTCGGTTGGGTTATTATAATTCAAAACAATGCATTCTAAAATAAATCACACACTCTGCTTTGGTGAGTTTAGACCATTAGACTGGAGATTTGTGAGTGGTGATTGAATTCAGACAGACAGATAAAGGAAATTAGGGGAACATTTTAGTTAGAAGAGAAAGTCAGAAAAACAGGCAGACAGGAAGCAGGATAGACATACAAAGAAAAAGGTAAGCAAGAAGAAATTGAAATAACTAAATCCACGTGGGTAGATACACTAAATAAATAAATCAACAGAATAAAAAAGGCAACGATGCAATTAGGCCATGTAAGAACATCCAGACACAGCCTGCAGCAGAACATCCAGACACAGCCCGAGCCTGCAGCAGAACATGGCCCTGTGGTGATCTAAGTGGTATAAATTCAAGCCGAGTTGTGGGAGTATGCAGAAAGGCTGTGACTTGAGGCTGTTTTGTTAAGGAGAGTGGGAGCAAGGGAATGAGGGAGGGAAGCATTGGATAGTAACTGATAAACAGGAGACTCAAGTCACAAACAGGAGACTACTCTCCTGGTTTAACTGCCTTATTTGGCCACTCCAACTACAAGGTCAGGGATGGAGCACAGTGAAGCAAATCCGAAAAAGAGTCAAATACGCATTCAAATGTTCTCTCGGGTCTGTAGACAGGCATAGGGATTTGATTTGACAAAATCGTGTAGAGCTTAAAAATAGTTTGTTCTCGGTTGCAACACTCACTACATCTTCCACTACCGAGTTCCAGTGAAGGGAAATCTTAATGTTACAGCATACAATGACAATCTAGACGATTCTGTGCTTCCAACTTTGTGGCAACAGTTTAGGGAAGGCCCTCTCCGGTTTCAGCATGACAATGCCCCTGTGCACAAAGCGAGGTCCATACAGAAATGGTTTGTCGAGATCGGTGTGAAAGAACTTGACTGGCCTGCACAGAGCCCTGATCTCAAGCCCATCAAACACCTTTGGGATGAATTGTAACGCTGACTGCGAGCCAGGCCTAATCGCCCAACATCAGTGTCTGACCTCACTAAAGCGCTTGGGGCTGAATGGAAGCAAGTCCCCCCAGCAATGTACCAACATCTAGTGAAAAGTCCTCCAAAAATAGTGGAGGCTGTTATAGCAGCAAATTGGGGACCAACTCCATATTAATGCCCATGATTTTGGAAAGAGGTGTTCGACAAGCAGGTGTTCACATAAAAGCTTACCTTGACTTGGAAGAGTTCCAGTGTTGGATAGCCATAGCCAGCTAGGCAACATAGCATCCCTCTATTTGAGCCAGGTGTTTGAGTAGGCTAAACTAGCTAGCTGCATTCACTAACTAAGTAAGTGAAAAAAATATAGGTTGGAGGACGTCCTCCTGAAGTTGTCAATTACTGTGTAAGTCTATGGAAGGGGGTGAGAACCACAAGCCTCCTAGGTTTTGTATTGAAGTCAATGTAACCAGAGGAGGACGGAAACTAGCTGTCCTCTGGCTACACCATGGTGCAACCCTACAAAGTGCTGTTGAGGCTACTGTAGACCTTCTTTGCAAAACAGTTTGTTTAAATCAATTATTTTGTGACGCGAATATAGTTTGATCTAAAAATAACAACTTTAATAAACTCAGCAAAAAAAGAAACGTCCTCATTGTCAACTGCGTTTATCTTCAGCAAACTTTACATGTGTAAATATTTGTATGAACATAACAAGATTCAACAACTGACAAACTGAACAATTCCAGACATGTGACTAACAGAAATGGAATGTGTAAATGAACAAGGGGGGGGGGGGTTCAAAATCAAAAGTAACAGTCAGTATCTAGTGTGGCCACAGCCTGCATTAAGTACTGCAATGCATCTCCTCCACATGGACTGCACCAGATTTGCCAGTTCTTGTTGTGAGATGTTACCCCACTCTTCCACCAAGGCACCTGCAAGTTCCTGGACATTTCTGGGGGTGGGGAATGGCCCTAGCCCTCACCCTCCGATCCAACAGGTCCCAGACGTGCTCAATGGGATTGAGATCCAGGCTCTTCGCTGGCCATGTCAGAACACTGACATTCCTGTCTTGCAGGAAATCACGCACAGAACGAGCAGTATGGCTGGTGGCATTGTCATGCTGGAGGGTCATGTCAGGATGAGCCTGCAGGACGGGTACCACATGAGGGAGGAGGATGTGTTCCCTGTAACGCACAGCATTGAGATTGCCTGCAATGACAACAAGCTCAGTCCGATGATGCTGTGACACACCGCCCCAGACCATGACGGACCCTCCACCTCCAAATCGATCCCGCTCCAGAGTACAGGCATCGGTGTAACGCTCATTCCTTCGACGATAAATGCGAATCCGAATCAGTGAAGAGTACTTTTTGCTAGTCCTGTCTGGTCCAGCGACGTTGGGATTGTACCCATAGGCAACGTTGTTACCAGTGATGTCTGGTGAGAACCTACCTTACAACAGGCCTACAAGCCCTCAGTCCAGCCTCTCTCAGCCTATTGTGGACAGTCTGAGCACAGATGGAGAGATTGTGCGTTCCTGGTGTAACTCGGGCAGTTGTTGTTGCCATCCTGTACCTGTCCCACAGGTGTGATGTTCGGATGTACTGATCCTGTGCAGGTGTTGTTACACGTGGTCTGCCACTGCGAGAACGATCAGCTGTCCGTCCTGTCTCCCTGTAGTGCTGTCTTAGGCGTCTCACAGTACAAACATTGCAATTTATTGCCCTGGCCACATCTGCAGTCCTCATGCCTCCTTGCAGCATGCCTAAGGCATGTTCATGCAGATGAGCAGGAACCCTGGGCATCTTTCTTTTGGTGTTTTTCAGAGTCAGTAGAAAGGCCTCTTTCGTGTCCTAAGTTTTCATAACTGTGACCTTAAGACACTAACAGCTTAGGCAATTAACGACCCTTCCACAGGTGCATGTTCATTAATTGTTTCTGGTTCATTGAACAAGCATGGGAAACAGTGTTTAAATCCTTTACAATGAAGATCTGTGAAGCCATTTGGATTTTTACAAATTATCTTTGAAAGACAGGGTCCTGAAAAAGGGCTGTTTCTTTTTTTGCTGAGTTTATTTCACTATTTTTATTAAACCTGCTGAGAAACCTCCACTGCTCTAAATTCTTCATTTCAACTGAGCGTTTATCCCTGTCAATCAAGCAATGGTAGCTGTCATCAATGTACCGTCAATACACATCTACAATAATCTCTCTAAATACATTCATCTCCTTCCCTTGAAGGGATTACTGAGATTCTGGCATTTAAGCCTTTGTTCTAATTAAATAAACGTGTGGATACCATGAAATACATAAAAATGGTATCCACGTGTTTATCGGACCCTGGGTAATTAGAACATGCCAGAATCTAGCAGTATCCCTTTGACTTGTATATTTCTATATTATCCTTTTCATTATCTCTTGCCTGTGTGTTCTCCTGGCTCCAGTCTGTCTGGTTGGGCAGTAGCTGTGTTCTTGCCCTTCTCTCTCTCTGTCTCTGTTTATGTCATTGTCTCCACCCTTTCTCCTTCTGTCTCTCCTGATCCTACTCCCCATGTAGTGCAGCCTGTGCAAACAATCAGAGCGCTATCATTCTGTAGACAGACAGACACACAGGACAGAACAGACTCACCTGTCTAAGGTAGGAATCAGAGAAGGTGGTGGTGCGCCAGGAGGGTAGCCTGCAGGAAAGACGACACTGTCTGTCAGTTATCAAGTTGTGATTACTGGGCATAAACAGACAGCTGAAAATGTTTCTTCCAGACCCGGATAGGCAATCGTTGCTCACCGCATTGGACCAGAATCATGACAGTATTGTTGAATATTGCATTCATTTCATTTCTCATAGGCATTAAACAAACATTTTCAAATTTCCCTCTTCTCACGATGCTAACTTAAAAGTACTATTGCGAACTAGTTTTGTTTTCACCAAACATTCAGTCCGTGTCATGGTTAAGCCATCATTCAGCATGGACACTAGTCCTACAATCCACTATCAACAACAACCACACCAACATCTGCCATGCACAACATCCAGTGTAGACCAGAACCAACATCTGTGACACACAATATCCTGTTTCCATCACTGTAGAAATGCTTACCAGGTGGAGGAACATTGATGGGGATCCCTGGAAGGCACATCAACACGCACACACACAGTTATAATAATATCAGGTAAAAACCACGTTATCGCTCCAATCTTCAACAGAACAGTCAGTCAGACACCATGGCAGCAGGTAGAGAGTAGGCCTAATGTACAAATGAAAACTCCTCCCACCTCAGAAAATTTTATATTTTAAGATCCCACACAACACAGTAGTTAATGACCTCTGATGGCTTTTTATCTGAGGTCATTGAACATACACTATATATACAAAAGTATGTGGACACCTCTTCAAATTAATAGATTCGGCTAATTCAGCCACACTTGTTGCTGACAGTTCTATAAAATTGAGCACACAGCCATGCAATCTCCATAGACAAACATTGGCAGTAGAATGGCCTTACTGAAGAGCGGTGACTTTCAGCGTGGCACTGTCATAGGATGCCACTTTTCCAACAAGTCAGTTTGTCAAATTTCTGCCCTGCTAGAGCTGCCTCGGTCAACTGTAAGTGCTGTTATGGTGAAGTGGAAACGTCTAGGAGAAACAACGGATCAGACGCAAAGTGGTAGGCCACACAAGCTCACAGAACGGGACCGCAGAAGCGGTAGCACGTAAAAATCATCTGTCCTCGGTTACAACACTCACTAACGAGTTCCAAACTGCCCCTGGAAGCAACGTCAGCACAAAAACAGTTCGTAGGAAGCTTCATGAAATGGGTTTCCATGGCCAAACAGCCACACACAAGCCTAAGATCACCATGCGCAACTGACGAATCTGGGTTTCGCAGATGCCAGGAGAACGCTACCTGCCCGAATGTATAGTGCCAACAAGTTCGGTGGAGGAGGGATAATGATCTGGGGCTGTTTGTTGGGCTAGGCCCCTTAGTTTCAATGAAGGGAAATCTTAACGCTACAGCATACAATGACATTCTTCACAATTCTGTGCTTATAATTTTGTGGCAACAGTTTGGGAAAGGCCCAATCCTGTTTCATCATGACAATACCCCCGTGCACAAAGCGAGGTCGAGGTCGGTGTGGAAGAACTTGACTGGCCTGCACAGAGCCCTGACCTCAACCCCATCAACCCCATCTTTGGGATGAATTGGAACACCGACTTGCTTGCCAGGCCTAATTGCCCAACATCAGTGCCCGACCTTACTAATGCTCATGGCTGAATGGAAACAAGTCCCCGCAGCAATGTTCCAACATCTAGTCGAAAGCCTTCCCAGAAGAGTGGAGGTTTTATAGCAGCACAGGGGGGGGACCAACTCCATTATAAATGCCCATGATTTTGGAAAGAGATGTTCGTCGAGCAGGTGTCCACATACTTTTGGTCATGTAGTGTATCACTGCTCGAGGCCAACAACTGTCCTACTCATCATGAGCCAATAATAGGCCTAATGATCTGTGTGCACACATGCATGCAAGCAAGCAGACAGTAAAATAAGCTGCCACAACCACCACATTATCTTTTATTAGGCTTTATCGTATTTAGGAGATTTCTGTTTGAGGCAGAGAAACTTGAAAACAGGCATATCCTATATTGGGGAGGTGCCAGAATGTCAAAACAGAATCACACATCCCTCTAACATTCATAAAACCAGCCCCAGTCAAATGGCTGACTGCACTTGTAAATGAACCCACTATTTTATGCTAGAAGCTTTCATGTCTGGGAGTGACACACAAACTGCCCTTCAAAACACGCACACACACACACTCCTTTGAAGAGGCTAAAACACTACACACACACACATCTGGGCACCATTCCTTTATGTTTTTTTCACAAAGACTCCTGATGTGAGTAAGTTTCAGAGAAGTTTTCATCAACAGAAAAAAAAGTGGAAAGGGCTGAAACAAAAGAAAGGAAAGTTTGTGAAGTTTTAAAAGAGCATGCAGTAACTCCCCTGCGTTGAGAGTGAAACATAGAAGTGTCTTACTTCCCGCTCACTGTGGAAATAGGGGCTGAACTGCTCACTATGGAGAACCAAAACCTCAGACACCTGGTAACGAAGGGGAGCCACACAGCTAGTAAGATCGCAGATGAACATCCTCACAGAGAAAATAGTCCTTCCTTGATGCAGGAGCAGAGGACACTGAAAACAAATCTCTGGACATGGTGCCGTCTGCCTCTCCTGCTGCTGGTCTAGTTTCAGGCACTGCCTTCATTGACAGAACAACCCTGAAGGCACACTGTGATGGGTTTCACTAGGACCTGGCCCGGAGGAAACTCGACCACACAAAAACACTCACGCGCACAAAGAAACACTGCCCTGCAACAAAGCACTCAACTAAAAGCTTCACATGCATACATCCATAATACATAGAACATAACAAAATGCCCTAAAAACAAGTTGTTAAAATCTGTTTTCCAGTTTTATGCATATGCATCAGTAATGGGATGATGGAGGATAAATGAAACACTGTATGTAATGTAAAACTGATTAAAACAACTCTAGTCTGGCTCCTCTCCTCCATTCCTCCGTCAATGGCATTGTGCTTTGCAAAATGAACACTAGATTTGTACATTGGACTCCAAAATCACAGCCTTGTCTTGATCGTGCCCATTTAAATCCGTTAGCTGACCCATTTAAATTCCAAAAGCTGTTGCTCAAATGTGATTGAGCATACAGTACGAGTCAAAAGTTTGGACACCAACTCATTCAAGGGTTTTTCTTTATTTTTACTGTTTTCTACATTGTAGAATAATAGTGAAGACATCAAAAATATGAAATAACACATATGGAATCATGTAGTAATAAGAAACAAAAGTGTTAAACAAAACAAAATATCATTTTATATTTGAGATTCTTCAAAGTAGCCACCCTTTGCCTTGACAACTTTGCACACTTGGCATTCTCTCAACAAGCAGGTGTTCCTTGTTAAAAGTTAATTTGTGGAATTTCTTTCCTCAGTGCATTTGAGCCAATTAGTTGTGTTGTGACAAGGTAGGGATGGTATACAGAAGATGGTCTTTGACCAAATAGGGCTAAATCCAAATAATGGCAAGAACAGCTCAAATAAGCAAAGAGAATCGACAGTCCATCATTACTTTAAGACATGAAGGTCATTCAATCTGGAAAATTTCAAGAACTTTGAAAGTTTCTTCAAGTGCAGTCGCAAAAACCATCAAGCACTATGATGAAACTGGCTCGCATGAGGACCGCCACATGAAAGGAAGACCCAGAGTTACCTCTGCTGCAGAGGATAAGTTAATTAGTTACCAGCCTCAGAAATTACAGCCCAAATAAATGCTTCACAGAGTTCAAGTATCAACTGTTGAGGAGACTGCGTGAATCAGGCCTTCTTGGTTGAATTTCTGCAAAGAAACTACTACTAAAGGACACTGATAATAAGAAGAGACTTGCTTGTGCCAAGAAACAGGAACAATGGACATTAGACTGGTGGAAATCTGTCCTTTGAGATTTGAAAATTGCGATTTTTGGTTCTAACCACCATGTCTTTGTGAGACGCCGAGTAGGTGAACGAATGATCTCCGTATCTGTGGTTCCAACCTTGATCACACCTCCTCCTCCATGCTGAGTGTGGGGGTGCTTTGCTGGTAACTGTCAGTGACTTATTTAGAATTCAAGGCACACTGTCATCAGCATGGCTACCACAGCATTCTGCAGCGATACGCCATCCCATCTGGTTTGTGCTTAGTGGGACTATCATTTGTTTTTCAACAGGACAATGACCCAACACACCTTCAGGCTGTGTAAGGGCTATTTGACCAAGAAGGAGAGTGCTGCAGCAGATGACCTGGCCTCCACAATCACCCGACCTCAACCCAATTGAGATGGTTTGGGATGATTTGGACCGCAGAGAAGGAAAAAAAAAATCTGCCAGCAAGTGCTCAGCATATGTGGGAACTCCTTCAAGACTGTTGGAAAACTATTCCAGGTGAAGCTGGTTGAGAGAATGCCAAGAGTGTGCAAAGCTGTCAAGGCAAAGGATGGCTACTTTGAAGAATATAAAATATATATTTTGATGCGTTTACCACTTTTATGGTTACTAAACTAGTTTTAATGTCTTCTCTATTATTCACTACAATGTAGAAACGTTTTTTTTGTGTTTTTTTCTTCCAACCTTGAATTAGGTTTGTCCAAACTTGACTGGTACTGTATTTCAATGGACCAATGCATTGTGCTTGCTCGCACGCACACAGTAAACACTCACACATACCATATATGTTTGCGTGTGTAATTTTTCCTACCTGTCGTGATCTCAAAGCAAGTATTTGATTAGGGTTTAAGCTCCACGCTTGGCAGTGTATGAGAAAGATAATGGCTGAGGGCTAATTGCTGGTGATTGTGCTTGCGTGGCTCTCTCGCATGCTAACGTTTCAGAGTCATTATGCAGGAGGCTTTTAGATTGAACCGATATGCTCTACAGAATGCAGCCTACTGCTGCCCCACTCTATGGGCTGCCTGCATTCACAATGGTTAGCTAAATACACACTACTTTGAACTGGCAGCACTAGCTTGTCAATGTTTCTTCCATTATTGATCTTGCCCTAAGTGATTCACATTGACCTCCGCCCTAGCAGAATTAGCCAATCACTGATCCAAAAACTATTATGTTCCGACTACTGCATCAGTGTAGATATAGGCTGATACCACCCCAGCTAGCAATTCTAGGAAAATTGAATGTTTTTGTAATGTTACCCATAATGGTCCCCTGATGTTTTAGGGTCCAGTTTTCCGTTAGTTTTGGGAACATTCTATGTATGTTAACAAACATCTCCCGTGAATCTATTTAGCATGTTTTGGCATTAGAGTTATTTCCTTAATCCCAAACAGAATTGACCTAGAACGTGGTTACCATGTTCTCAGAATAAACAATAAACATGTTCTACACACGTTTAATGTGACATTGCAAGAACATTCCTGTGTCCAGTTTTCTGAGGGTTAGGAGAATATTCCATCAACATCACACCGAACATTTTTTATTTAACTAAGCAAGTCAGTTAAGAACAAATTCTTATTTTACAATGACGGCCTACAATACACAGAACATGGTTGCCAGAATATAATATATTACATGATCTCGACACGTTTCACGGGACATTGCAAGAACATTCCTGTGTACAAGAACGTTTAAAACATAGGACATTCTGTCATGGTACCGTGTAGGTTATTGGATAATTCACTGCTTGTTCCCTAAAGACGTTTTTAGGACGTCGCCTGATGGTCCTAAAGAAACATCACCCCTTGTTACTGTTGCCAAGCCCATCAAGGACCTGATCCATTCAGAGCTCTGTCTGTTGGCAAGGTTAGGAACACACACACACACAATGCTTTCAATATACAGCATTTTCAACATACATATTTGACACACATGATCACATCGTGCATGGTCATTTATACAGTCATTACTATTCAACATGTTCTTACCTAGGACTTGAACACACATGCTCTTGGTTCACGGCATTCCGATCTTTCCGCTACGCCACGTCTGCTTGCTGTACACTGTACTGCGTGATAGTAAACCCACGATCCAATCAATGTGTACAAATGCTTTTGCTGTACACTGTACTGCATGATTGTACACATTGATTGGATTGTGGGTTTACTAACGCGTTAGTTAAAGTTTGTTGACTATAACGTTATGATGACAAAGACGTAGGCTATAAATGTGAAGTGTGTGTTCGAGTGATCAGGGGTGTATTCATTCAGCGGATTCTGTTGCAAAACGTTTCTTAAACAGAAGCAAACGGAACAAAATGGGGAGGGAACTACCTAATTTTGTCTAATAAAAAAAATATTGTTTGTCCAATAGAAACTGGTTGGACGAATGACCACCCTAGATCAGCTAGACGCAGGCAAGTGTGTGCAATGCTGTACTGAATGTGTCGCTGTCTTTCACCTTAATTACTCCAATAGGTCTCTCGACCTGTGCACCTAAGTTATAAACTTTCATTTGTAGGCTACGTTGCAGCAACCGCATGATGGTTATAGGGCAAATCAGAGTATCATGTAGTAGCCTAAACTTATTAATGTTACATTGACCTGGGTGAATGGAAAATGAATGACAGACATCCAATAAGCTGTAATAGAAACAAGGCCATGCTCATATAAAAAAAAGTCCTCTCTACTCTTAATACGGCACTGACCGGCATGGCTGTTGGTCACATGTTGTGTTTGTCCGTTATTCCAAAACACTGGACTACAAGTGTGAATCCTTAGCCTAGGGTTAACAAATGCTTGCGTAAACACAGGATTGAATCGTATCACAAGAACGAATCGCACTACACCGGCTCCGACACTCGGAGGTGGCAGGGCTTGCAAACTATTACAGACAAAAGGGAAGCACAGCCGAGAGCCTACCAGACGAACTAAATAACTTCTATGCTCGCTTCGAGGCAAGTAACACTGAAACATGCATGAGAGCATCACCTGTTCCTGACGACTGTGTGATCACTCT
Organism: Salvelinus sp. IW2-2015; assembly: GCF_002910315.2. NCBI lineage: Eukaryota > Metazoa > Chordata > Actinopteri > Salmoniformes > Salmonidae > Salvelinus > Salvelinus sp. IW2-2015. Next base: position 22,431,785 of record NC_036853.1, on the reverse strand, counting down.
CTCCGCAGCCGATGTGAATAAGACCTTTAAAAAGGTAATTCACAAGGCCGCAGGGCCAGACGGATTACCAAGGCGTGTACACCGAGCATGCACTGACAAACGTCTTCAATCTCTCCCTGTCTGAGTCCGTAATACCAACATGTTTCAAGCAGACCCCCATAGACCCTGTGCCCAAGAACACTAAGGTAACCTGCCTAAATGACTACCGACCCGTAGCACTCACGCCATGAAATGCTTTGAAAGGCTGGTCATGGCTCACATCAACACCATTATCCCAGAAACCCTAGACCCACTCCAAATTGCATACATCACCAACAGATCCACAGATGATGCAATCTATATTGCACTCCACACTGCCCTTTTCCACCTGGACAAAAGGAACACATACAGTTTAAGTCGGGTGTTTACATACACTTACGTTGAAGTCATTAAAACTCCTTTTCCAACCACTACACAATTTCTTGTAACAAACTAGTTTTGGCAAGTCGGTTAGGACATCTATTTTGTGCATGACATTTTTTCCAACAATTTTTTACAGACAGATTATTTCACTGTATCACAATTCCAGTGGGTCAGAAATGTACATACACTAAGTTGACTGTGCATTAAAACAGCTTGGAAAATTCCAGAAAATTATGTCATGGTTTTAGAAGCTTCTGATAGGCTAATTGGCATAATTTGAGTCAATTGGAGTTGTACCTGTGGATGTATTTCAAGGCCTACCTTCAAACTCAGTGCCTCTTTGCTTGACATCATGGGAAAATCAGAAAAACTAATTGGAGACCTCCACAAGTCTGGTTCATCCATGGGAGCAATTTCCAAACGCCAGAAGGTACCAGGTTCATCTGTACAAACAATAGTACGCAAGTATAAACGCCATGGGACCATGCAGCCGTCATACTGCTCAGGAAGGAGATGTGTTCTGTCTCCTAGAGATGAACGTACTTTGGTGCGAAAAATGCAAATCAATCCCAGAAAAACAGCAAAGAACCTTGTGAAGATGGAGGAAACAGGTAGAAAAGTATCTATATCCACAGTAAAACGAGTCCTATATCGACATAACCTGAAAGGCCGCTCAGCAAGGAAGAAGCCACTGCTCCAAAACCACGATAAATAACCCAGCCTATGGTTTGAACTGCACATAGGGACAAAGCTTGTACTTTTTCGAGAAATGTCCTCTGGTCAGATGAAACAAAAATAGAACTGTTTGCCCATAATGAACATTGTTATGTTAGGAGGAAAAAGGGGGTGGCTTGCAGGCCGAAGAACACCATCCCAACCGTTAAGCACAGGGGTGGCCGTATCATGTTGTGGGGGTGCTTTGCTACAGGAGGGACTGGTGCACTTCACAAAATAGATGGCATGAGGAAAGGAAAATTATGTGGATATATTGAAGCAACATCAAGACATCAGTCAGGAAGTTAAAGCTTGGTTGCAAATGGGTCTTCCAAATGGACAATGACCCCAAGCATACTTCCAAAGTTGTGGCAAAATGGCTTAAGGACAACAAAGTCAAGGTATTGGAGTGGCCATCACAAAGCCCTGACCTCAATCCCCTAGAAAATTTGTGGGCAGAACTGAAAAAGCGTGTGCGAGCAAGGAGGCCTACAAACCTGACTCAGTTACACCAGCTCTGTCAGGAGGAATGGGCCAAAATTCACCCAACTTATTGTGGGAAGCTTACGGAAGGCTACTTGAAATGTTTGACCCAAGTTAAACAATTTAAAGGCAATGCTACCAAATACTAATTGAGAGTATGTAAACTTCTGACACACTGGGAATGTGATGAAAGAAATAAAAGCTGAAATATATCATTCTCTCTACTATTATTCTGACATTTCACATTCTTGAAATAAAAAGTGGTGACTTCAACTGTATGTGAGAATGCTATTCCTTGACTACAGCTCAGCGTTCAAAACAATAGTGTCCTCAAAGCTCATCACTAAGCTAAGGACCCTGGGACTAAACATCTCCCTCTGCAACTGGATCCTGGACTTCCTGATGGACAGCCCCCAGGTGGTATGGGTAGGTAACAACACATCCGCCATGCTGCTCCTCAACCCTGGGGCACCTCAGGGGTGCGTGCTCAGTCCACTCCTGTACTCCCTGTTCACTCATGACTGCACGGCCAGGCACGACTCCAACACCATCATTAAGTTTGCTGATGACACAACAGTGACAGGCCTGATCACCGACAACAATGAGACAGCCTACAGGGATGAGGGATGAGGTCAGAGACCTGACCATGTGGTGCAAGGACAACAACCTCTCCCTCAACGTGATCAAGACAAAGGAGAGGATTGCGAACTACAGGAAAAGAGCACGCCCCATTCTCTTCGACGGGGCTGTAGTGGAGCAGGTTGAGAGCTTCAAGTTCCTTGGCGTCCACAACACCAACAAACTGTCACCCCCCCCAGGAGACTGAACAGATTTGGCATGGGTCCTCAGATCCTCAAAAGGTTTTACAGTTGCACCATCGAGAGCATCCTGACAGGTTGCATTACTGTCTGTTATGGCAACTGCTCGGCCTCCGACCGCAAGGCACTACAGAGGGTAGTGCGTACGGCCCAGTACATCACTGGGGCCAAGCTTCCTGCCATCCAGAACCTCTATACCAGGCGGTGTCAGAGGAAGGCCGTAAAAATTGTCAAAGATTTTTTTTTGGGGGGGGTAGAACGTTTTCTTTGAAACCATCAGGCGACCTCCTTTAGGAACGTCCTCTGAACAAGCTGGGAACTAGACAAAAACCACCAGGGGACCATGACAGAACATCCTGTTTTAAAGGTCATTGGACACAGGAATGTTTTTTGCAACATTCCCATGAAAAGTGTCTAGAACATGAATATCTTATATTCTGAAAACATGTTCTGTGTGTGTTTGGTGTGATGTGGATGAAATATTTTTCCTAACCCTATAAAAAACTGGACACATGTTCTTGCAACATCCCATGAAATGTGTCTAGAATATTAATATTCTGAGAACATGGTAACCACGTTCTGGGTAAATTCAGTTTAACAATAAATGGAACGGTCTCTTGGAAACAGTCCTTGTACATCACCGGAACATTCCTATGAAAACGTTAGGTAATGACGTAAGGAACGTTCTCTAAAGTTGTGGGAACGTTTGTTGTTTGCTGAGACTATAACAGACCCACAAACCTGCTCTACAGACACAGATAATGTTGTTTTTACAGGGATAGTGTCAGTACAGGTGTCAAACTACCCACACTGTATCTGCCAAACTACACTGATCAGTACACAAAGTGCTACACGAGAGCTCCAGACAACATCCCTTAGTGCTTCACTACACAAACTGGCCTGCAATGACAACACAACCCTGCACTAAAACGTGTCCCCATCATGCAATAACACTAGACCGCTAATGTGACCCTACTGCACCAAGAGTAACAAAGCCCCCTCTCTCTCCCTCTTTCCATGGTCGGTCTGTTCAGCACATTTCTTGTGCCACAATCTGCTGGCTCTGCACTTGTTCTTTTTTCCAGGAGCTATTTTTATCACGTTGGACATTTGCATCACAAAAGGAGGCAGGGCCTGTAACTTAAAGGAGGAGGAGTGGCACAGATAAAAATAAAAAAAACACTTCAAAGCCATAGTCACCAGGATTTTTGATATTTTCGTTGTATTAGGAGTTTTGGCACGCATTGAACAACAGGCGGTATGGAGCTCATTGAACTTAGGGGGTGCTGGGGGTGTGTAGGGGGACTGCTATTTTGAAATCTTTGAAGATGAAGCGGTGGCAGCCTGCGATCAGCTGTGAGCTCAGGCCAGAGGGTCTTTCCTGCCTTCTGCCTCATATTCATCAGATGAGGAGGAAGTCAGGCAAACTGACAGCACTGACAGACACACACCTGGACAGAATTACACACACCTGGGGGAAAAGACACTCACCCAGAGGGCAGAGACATGCACACACAAACACACATTTATGTTATGTTAACCCACCTCCAACTCTCAACCCTGTCCTTCAACATCCAGTGTTATTTATTATCACTTATGGTGCAGCTTCAAACACAATTCCTCCAGGATTGGCATGGTGAACGTATCAGTCATTTATACAGCTGGATGCTCCATGATGCATGGCGGGTTAAAAAAGCCTGTCCTTCAAGGGTTCTCAGCATGGGATTTACACCTGCAACTCTGGGTTATACTGTAATCTGTTCCCCCAAACCCCTCAGCTGTACTAATGATGCATCAACACATACACAGACAGAGCGAGTGAGAAAAATAGAGAGAGAAATTGTGGCCACTCACACTAATTAATCACAGTGGGACGAGAGAGAGATAGAGAAATAAATAGAAAAAGAGAGCCAGAGAGAAATAGAGATAGAAAAAGAGAAAGCGAGAATGAGAGAGCCAGAGAGAGAAATAAAGATAGAAAAAGAGAAAGCGAGAATGAGAGAGCCAGAGGGAGAGAAATAGAGATAGAAAAAGAGCCAGAGAGAGAGAGAAAGAAAGAGCGAGCGAGCGAGAGAAAAACAGAGATCGAAAAAGAGAGAAATTGTGGCCACTAACACTAATTAATCAGTGGGAAATGTCATAGTTGAACGTCATCTTCCCATGACCCCAGGGAGCCAACACGCCGTGGCGTCACGAGAGTGACCCTCACCAGTCTGTCTGACCTCCAAGCAGAGTCTTTATGCAATCCTTAACCTTATCCTCTACATTCCATAACTGTGCTGCTGATCAGAGGACACCCAGACAGGGAGCAGTGTTTGTGCGCTAGTGTGCGTTTGTGGGGCTGAGGTCACTTACGTGGTGGAGGAATGAGTGGAGGGGCGGAGCTGACATTGTGGGGTGGAGGCGGGAAAGGAGGCGGGGGGATGTTGGGAGGAAAAAAGGGGGGCATCTTAGTGGGAGTAGGCTCAGCATCAGAGGGGGGCTCAGAAAGCACCTGCAATGCATGCACCCACACACACACGTACATACAAAAACAAAGCTCAGACTAGGTAGGTACATTTAATAGCTTAATGCAAGGAGGAAAGATAGGGGGTGTTTCTCACTATGCATACTAGCGTGAACATGCAAATTGCAGTACAGGAGGGTCGGAGCATGAGTCTAAATCAAAGTATGTGAAACGGAGCACTGTGGCGGGGGGGGGGGCACTTCTCGGATGATAATTCTGTTAGTACATACACTACATGATCAAAAGTATGTGGACAACTGCTTGTCGAACATCTCATTACAACAAAATCTTGGGCATTAATATGGAGTTGGTTCACCCTTTGCTGCTATAACAGCATCCACTCTTCTGGGAAGGCTTTCCACTAGATGTTGAAACATTGCCCCGGGGACTTGCTTCCATTCAGCCACAAGAGCAGTAGTGAGGTTGGGCACTGATGTTAGGCGATTATGCCTGGCTCGCAGTCGGCGTTCCAATTCATCCCAAAGGTGTTCGATGGGATTGAGGTCAGGGTTCTGTGCAGATCAGTCAAGTTATTCCACACCGATCTTGACAAACCATTTCTGTATGGACCTCGCTTTGTGCACGGGGGCATTGTCTTGCTAAAACAAGAAAAGGGCCCTCCCCAAACTGTTGCCACAAAGTTGGAAGCACAGAATTGTCTAGAATGTTATTGTATGCTGTAGTGTTAAGATTTCCCTTCACTGGAACTCGGTAGTGGACCTCGGTAGTGAGTGTTGCAACCGAGGACAGACAATTTTTTACACGCTACGCACTTAAGCACTCGGCAGTCCTGTTCTGTAAGCTTGTGTGGCCTACCACTTCGTGGCTGAGCCGTTGATGCTCCTAGATGTTTCCACTTCACAATAACAGCGCTTACTTTTTGACCGGGGCAGATCAAGGAGTGAAGAAATTTGACAAACTGAGTTGTTGGAAAGGTGGCTTCCTATGACGGTGCCACATTGAAAGTCACGGAGTTCTTCAGTAAGGCCATTCTACTGCCAACATTTGTCTCTGGAAATTGCATGGCTGTGTGCTCGATTTTATACGCCTGTCAGCAACGGGTGTGGCTGAAATGGCCGAATCCACTAATTTGAAGGGGTGTCCACATACTTTTGGTGATGTGGTGTATTTTGAAGCATGCATCGATGCAAGCTTCAGAGTATGCACAGGAATATGACCCAACCGTGTAAAAAAAATTTTTTTTTATTGAGAACAATGTCATTATTTGATCTGATGCAAGAGATGTTGCCCATTCAACTAATATGTTGCCTGAATACAATATTTTATCTTGGTACGTTAATAAATACATACCGTGTCCATTTGTGGCTCGTTTACCTGCCTACAATACCCACTGTCAAAGCACATAGAAATGTAATATGGCTAACAACTTAGAATTAGTAGCTATCTACCCACAAAGAATAGACAGCTAGCCATATACCTAGCATAACACTTGTTTTTCGTCGTTTCTACCTGTTAAACTAGCTGGCTAGCTAGATTATTACGATTCCCATACAGCTGGCTCATAAGTATGAAGTAAAACATTTGCTTAGTGTATAAACTTGTTTGGTCTCTATTGCCATTGTCCTGGCTGGAAGTGAATGAATGGGGAGGTGCAGGGTGAGGTCATACTATAGGGGGAAGTGAGAGTGCTTCTCAAATCAATATTTTATGTGTTCTCCACACTTGTCCTCACAAGAACGTACTCAAGAGAACGCCCTCGGAGAATAGACTTGAGCATGAGAGTGCGGCGCACGATAGTATGTATATTGAGAAACACCCAGGGTGTATTTAGAATATCACATTAAAACAGACATATTACCTGGATGTTATTTCCTTCTATATTGTGACGTCTTCGTCCCTCTACCCGGCTGATGGTACCAGTTTGTCCCCCAATAACATCAATGGTGCCGCTTGGCTTTCTACTGACCAGCGCAGAACACAGAGTAAACATACAGAATACATAATACAACTGGTATCTGTGCATGGAGCATGTATAACAAGTATGCATATCTCTTGTTTTTGTCAAGTTATAAAATGCAGAGACATTTCAGGATGTGACCTGGGTATGGCCTTTTGCCTTCAAATCCCATAAACTACAGATGTAGAAGACTTATATAAATGCCTGTGACCCCATCACCATCCTCCAGGCCCATTAATTCATGACCTTCCTTATCTGGGTCATCCTCTCACTGCACTCTGCTAACAACACTTCCCCAAAACACCCCCCGTCCCCGTCCCCAAACACAGATGGGACACTAACCCCTTTCTGTCACTAGGACTTAATCTAAAGTAAACATTACAAGAGGAAAGCATAAAAACTGCATCAAGCAGCAGCCCGATGTGATGCTATGAGCTACAGGCTCACTAATGCCCCCTCGCTCTGTCCCCCTCTCTGGCCTCTAAAAACACCAGAATATCAGATAAATAGAAAACAAAGCAGCTTAGCCCCGGAAGCTGACACACACATCGCAACTTAAAATGACAGTTTTATGTAACAAGAAAGGTCTACAATAACCCCATTCCACCAACAGCCTCCCTTAGGCTGGACACAGTCATCTAGAGAATGTGGAAAGAATAAAATACGTGCTCCTTCAACCAAGCATCAAGTTTCCACTTTCACCCTTCTGGAGCTGCCAGCGTTCTCACAGCTCAATAGAGTGAAAGAGATGGTCTGTAGTGTAGTGTGGGACCTCGTTTAACACTTTATCCTTTGCACAATGCCGTGTGTATTTGTCATGCTCTGACTTCCTGCTTTCCCCCTGGCTGAATAATGCTTAGAATCATATGACCTCCACTGTGGGAACCTTGCTGAGGGAGCAAGGAGGAGGAGGGGGCATTATATAGAGACGGACCTTTAATTAAGTGGCTCATCTTAGTCACCCTTGTCCCCCTGTCTGTAGTCTGGACCAACCTGACATGAGCCATGCTAAAACTCACAATAGACAGGATTGGAGGAAGCAAGTGAGCGAGAGTGTAGCTGAGGGGAGAGGGAAAGAGCCAGAGCTAGAGTGAGAGAGCGTGTGAAAGAGAGAGACAGCTAGAGTGAAAGAGCGTGTGAAAGAGAGAGAGACAGCTAGAGTGAGAGAGGGCGAGAGAGAGAGAGAGGGAGAGGAGAGGTGGGTGTGTGTGTGTTTGTAATAGTCCATCACTCCTCCTTGAGGCGTAGAGCACCTGGTCCCTGAGTGGAACCAGAATGAGGCCATGGGGCTGAGAGGAGAGGAGGAGTATTTACTAACAGTCTGCTAATGCCTGCTACTACGGGCCCAAGCCCGTAAATGATTGGCCGCTGTAATTGAGCAGTCAAATTCCATGGCCTCCGTCTTCACACGGTAAAAGCAGCCCCCCCACAGGGCTCAGCCTGCCCCAACGCTAAACAACGCTTCACAGGTGGCCGTTAACAGGAACGTGACGGGAGGTGGTGCACATGAGGACTTCATTAGAGAGGGAACAGAGCACTTTAACTAAGCAACGCTCGCAGCACCTCTACCTTTATTTCAAACCACTTAATAGTTAAGTGACTTAGCATACCTTCCATGACTTGTAACATTTCAGGATGTAACATTGTGTTTGGTAAGAACATTACCTCAGACACAGGTACCACTGACCAATACAAACGTGACCCATTGACTGCCAGGTCGCAGTTGTAAATGAGAACTTGTTCTCAACTGGCCTACCTGGTTAAATCAAGGTGAAATAAAAAATATATAAACAAATTGGCCACCTTGATGGGGTCCAGGTGACACTGACCAGTGAAGTGTGGCAGTGATGACCAGCTAGGCTGGTAGTGGTTACCACAGACATGCATAGTCTGGTCCTTTATGCCACAGTTGCTTTGATACATACACAGTGGTAGAAAGGGAAGGGGAGGGGGGACCAGGGTACCTACCTGGAGGAGCCTGAATTGTAGTGGTTGCTGGGGGAGGAATAGTCAGACCTAAAGCAGGAAAGGGCCCCATCCCTATCACCATGGGCTGAACGTCCCTGGTGGACCTAAGAGGAAGAGCAACTCACTCACACAGCCTCAACAATGTCAAAGCCTGAGAATGTTTCTTAAAATGGGAACAATTCTTGCACTTATAATATTATAGATTATCACAGTATATCTACAGTGCCTTCAGAAAGTGTTCACACCCCTTGGCTTTTTCCACATTTTGCTGTGTTACAAAGTGAGATTAAATGGATTGAATTGTGTAATTCATTTTATTAATAGAAAATAAACCACTAATATATCTTGATTAGATAGGTATTCAACCCCGAGTCATTACATGTTAAAAATCACCATCGGCAGCGATTACAGCTGTGAGTCTTTATGGGTAAGTCTAAGAACACAGCACACCTCAATTTTATAATATTTGCGCTTTATAAAAAAAATATTCAAACTATGTCAGGTTGGTTGTTGATCATTGCTAGGACAGCCACTTTCAAGTCTTGCCATAGATTTTCAAGACGATTTAAGTCAAAACTGTAACTAGGCCACTTCGGCACATTCAATGTCATCTTGGTAAGAAATGCCAGTGTATATTTGACCTTGTGTTTAAGGTAATTGTCCTGCTGAAAGGTGAATTTGTCTCCCAGTGTCTGCTGAAAAGCAGACTGAACCAAGCAGACTGTTTTCCTCTAAGGTTTTGCCTGTGCTTAGTCTATTCCATATATTTTTTTATCCTAAAAAATCTCCCTAGTCCTTGTCGATGACAAGCATACCCATAACATGATGCAGCCACCACGCTTGAAAATATGAAGAGTGATACTCAGTGACGTATTGTGTTGGATTTACCTCAAACATAACGCTCTGTATTCAGGACAAAAAGTAAATTTATTTGCCAAATGTTTTGCAGTATTTGCTTTGGAATTTCTCTTATTCTTTACAGGCTTCCTTCTTTTCACTCAGTCATTTATGCTAGTATTGTGGAGTAACTACAATGTTGTTGATCCATCCTCAGACTCCTATCAAAGCCATTAAACTCAGTAACTGTTTTAAATTCACCATTGGCCTCATTGTGAAATCCCTGGGCGGTTTCCTCTCCGGCAACTGAGTGAATTGATACACAATCCAAAGTGTAATTAATAACGGCACCATGCTCAAAGGGAAATTCAATGTCAGCTTTTTTATTTTTATTTGACGCATCTAACAATAGGTGCCATTCTTTGCGAAACATTGGAAAACCTCCCTGGTCTTTGTGGTTGAACCTGTACTTCAAATTCCCTGCTCGACTGAGGGATCTTACAGAAATTGTATGTGTGGGGTACAGAGATGGGGTAGTCATTTAAAAATCATGTAAGAGACTATTATTGAACACAACATGAGTCCATGCAACTTATTATATATGACTTAGCTCATTTTTACTCCCTTTACTTATTTTAGGCTTGCCATTACAAAAAAGGGTTGAATACTTATTAACTCAAGACATTTCAGCTTTTAATTTAAAATGTATTTGTAAACATTTCTAAAAACATAATTCCACGTTGGCATTATGGGGCATCGTGTGTAGATTGTGTGTCCATTTTAAATTCCGGCTGTAACACCACAAAATGTGGAAAAAGCCAAGGGGTGTGAATACTTTCTAAAGGCACTGTATGTCCAAAAGTAATGATATCGTACCATGATTTTAGTGGCTGAAGCGTGGTTCATGCCCTCATACCCCATGCGTAGTCTCCTCTGTTTCTCACAGTAGGTCTTCCAGGTGTCCTCGTTAAAGCCATAGTTAAAGTAGTCCGAGAGGTCCGAACCTAAACACAAACATAACTGAAAGCTGAACAGACCCCGTCACAGACCATTCATCAGCCAGACCTGAGCTCACACCTGCACAGAACACACACAAAGACATAACCTCACACCAACCAACACACACACCCCTTACCAGGCTTTCTCCACGGCTTTTCTTCAAAAGACTCTATGTCGACCTCCAACACAGGGATTCCGTTAACACTGCCCAGTGCATCCAGGTCCACTCCTTTGGCTTTGGGGCCAACTGCACCGCAAATGACAGGACACAGTCAATGACACATTCACTTCACACTCTTACCACTACCATTAATGTGGGTCTGGATGAGTTCCTACGCATGCAGTGACCATAATACACACTCAAACCGGTGCGCCTGGCACCTACTACCATAACCAGTTCAAATGGACTTATATATTTTGTCTTGCCCATTCACCATCTGAATGGCACACATACACAATCCATGTCTCAATTGTCTCAAGGCTTAAAAATCCTTATTTAACCTGTCTTCTCCCCTTCATCTACAATGATTGAAGTGGATTTAACAAGTTACATCAATAAGGGATCATAGCATTCACCTGGTCAGTCTACGTTATGGAAAGAGCTGGTGTTCCTATGTTCCACTCACTTCTAAGGTCAGAAGTCAGGAATAGATGAGGGGTGTTTACCTGACGCATGTGTTCTCCCTGCAGCCTTAATGTTGAGATTAACTGGTGTGGATCCAAAAGCACTACACAATGAAAGAAGAAAAAACACACAAATCATCACCACAAGAAGGGGACACACACAGAGACATGCTGCACTTACACAGGCAGCCCAACTCATTGGTTTCACTAATTGTTCTTTTGACCAATCACATGAGATTTTTTCACATCTCTTTTTCAGAGCTGAACTGATTGGTCAAAAAAACTATTATTGAAAGAAAAACAAATCTGAATTGGGCTGCCTGTGTAAACGCTGCCCATGACTCATGCGGGGACTGTGCTTTGAAGACCCCTGAAAGTGACATGGGTGGTGAGATAAAATGCTGCCAAAGATGCATACTGTAACATAGAATCATAACTCATAAAATGATGTGACAAAGGAGAGGCAACAGCAATAGATGTTAGTTGCGCCAACAGCCAGGTGAAAAAAAGCTCTCTACAAAAGGTTTTTCCACCTAAAATGTACAGGGTCTAATATATTATGCTCTTTTCAACTCAAGTTGGAGCATCAAAACTAATCCAGATTGCAGGACAGTAACACACTGTTGTATTTAAAACCAGTTAAATGTAACTAAAGTCATCAGAAATGTAATCTACGTAATCCCCAAAAGTAATGATTTATCATGAGAGGGTCATAAACAATAACTAGTAATGCTGCATACTCAAAGAAAGGTTAAAACCTTTCTGGTAAAAATAGTTAAATTGTTGAGCAGTAGTCACTATTGAGGACACAAGCTAGAGAACCCAGTACAAATATGATGAAAATATAAAAGATTTTACATTATGTATTTCCTATTCAACAAAACTGTACGAATAAGGCTTGAAATGACTTACAGTTGAAGTCAGAAGTTTATACACACCTTAGCCAAATACATTTAAACTCAGTTTTTCACAATTCCTGACATATAATCCAAGTAAAAATGCCCCGTCTTAGGTCAGTTAGGATCACCCCTTTATTGTAAGAATGTGAAATGTCAGAATAATAGTAGAGAGACTCATTTATTTCAGCTTTTATTTATTTCATCACATTCCCAGTGGCTCAGAAGTTTACATACTCTCAATTAGTATTTGGTAGCATTGCCTTTAAATTGTTTAACTTGGGTCAAACATTTCAAGTAGCCTTCCGTAAGCTTCCCACAATAAGTTGGGTGAATTTTGGCCCATTCCTCCTGACAGAGCTGGTGTAACTGAGTCAGGTTTGTAGGCCTCCTTGCTCGCACACGCTTTTTCAGTTCTGCCCACAAATTTTCTAGGGGATTGAGGTCAGGGCTTTGTGATGGCCACTCCAATACCTTGACTTTGTTGTCCTTAAGCCATTTTGCCACAACTTTGGAAGTATGCTTGGGGTCATTGTCCATTTGGAAGATCCATTTGCGTCCAAGCTTTAACTTCCTGACTGATGTCTTGAGATATTGCGTCAATATATCCACATAATTTTCTTTTCTGATGATGCCATCTATTTTATGAAGTGCACCAGTCCCTCCTGCAGCTAAGCACCCTCACAACATGATGCTGCCACCCCCGTGCTTCACGGTTGGGATGATGTTCTTCGGCTTGCAAGCCTCCCCCTTTTTCCTCTAAACATAATGATGGTCATTATGACTAAACAGTTCTGTTTTTGTTTCATCAGACCTCAGGACATTTCTCCAAAAAGTATGATCTTTGTCCCCATGTGCAGTCGCAAACCGTAGTCTGGCTTTTTTAATGGCGATTTTGGAGCAGTGGCTTCTTCCTTGCTGAGCGGCCTTTCAGATTATATCGATATAGGACTCATTTTACTGTGGATATAGATACTTTTTTACCCGTTTCCTTTCCTGTTGTTCTGGGATTGATTTGCACTTTTCACACCAAAGTACATTCATCTCTAGGAGACAGAACGTGTCTCACCTGAGTGGTGAGACGGCTGCGTGGCCCCATGGTGTTTATACTTGCGTACTATTGTTTGTACAGATGAACGTGTTACCTTCAAACGTTTGGAAATTGCTCCCAAGGATGAACCAGACTTGTGGAGGTCTACAATTTTTTTCCCCCCTGAGGTCTTGGCTGATTTCTTTTGATTTTCCCATGATGTCAAGCAAAGAGGCACTGAGTTTGAAGGTAGGCAATGAAATACATCCACAGGTACACCTCCAATTGACTCAAATTATGTCAATTAGCCTATCAGAAGCTTCTAAAGCCATGACATAATGTTCTGGAATTTTCCAAGCTGTTTAAAGGCACAGTCAACCTAGTGTATGTAAACTTCTGACCCACTGGAATTTTGATAGATTATTTCACTTATAAATCACTGTGTCTGTAAACAATTCTTGGAAAAATGACTTGTGTCATGCACAAAGTAGATGTCCTAACCGACTTGCCAAAACTATAGTTTGTTAACAAGAAATTTGTGGAGTGGTTGAAAAATTAGTTTTAATGACTCCAACCTAAGTGTATGTAAACTTCCGACTTCAACTGTATATGCTTTCTAAATATAGCAAAATCAAATTAGAAAATTACACCTTCCTTATAACTGTAAAATACATATGTATGTTTAGTGTTAGAGAACATTTGCATATTTTTCTGAAGGTCTCTCTTGATCAAAACGTCTGCCCACGTTGCTGTGAACGTCTCACGGAGCTCTAGCTTGACTTCCTGAACTCGTTATGAACTCGCCTTTCATCTCATATTAATCTTGTCCATCTATGACAAACAGAAAGTGCTTTTTAAAATCTATTAATTATTTTTGATTAATGGCTATAAATCGATCTCTGAATGTGCTACCGTGATAAAACCACTCTCTCCTGCTGCGCTATGATGTAATGATTGAAGGCATGTGCTTTGTCCGTGACTGTAATATAGGAAATAGCCAGGTGTTGATGGACAGTCGGAAGAGTGAATTAAATGGTAGGAGGGACATCCCAGCTTCAAGTGGTTTCAGATTTCACATCCTACGTCACACAGGCTCAGAAATACTATTGTGTCTGTGGGAACCAGGGCTATCGCTCAAAGCAAGCCATTTCGATCTACGGTATCCACAGATCGCTTTATAAGCGAAAATGTAGGTGGGAACCGGTACAAGAACCACGCAGGTCAAAAAAGGGGACCTTACATCTAAGAGGTTAACACCTTGCTATTGTCTAGATACTCACTTGAAAGGCTGAGATGAGCCTCCGGTCTTTATATCGCCAATGGTTACACACACGTCATCATCATCCTCACTGTCACTGTCACTTTCTTCATCTTCCTGGCCTGTATCCTGACATTACAGAAACACAAAGACAATAGACATTCATAAAAGCATGTTTATATGAATCACACACACAGTTAAAGGGGAATATTCCAAGTAGAAAGTTTGGTTCTGAGGGAATTCCATGATAGATTGCCATTCCAACAGGTGAGTCAGGTTCAGAAGGGTGTTGTTTATCCCAGGTTGACTCCTCCATAACCCTAAGCAGTAGGTACCTGCTTCACTACTCCATTCTCATGGACCTCCTCAGCAGTCGGCTGGGCCTTTGCACTGTGAAAAAAACACAACATCACTAGGACCACAAAGTCTACTTAAACTGAGACTTTTGTAACATTTGAAGGATAGACAATAAGGGGAAAGTTAAGAGATGTGCAAACAGGGATATCACTTGTCTGCAGACTAAATACATTTCCTTATAAAGGGATACATGTAAAATGACAGCGTATTGCCTGAAGAATCCCTAACGTAACGTAATAGTCTCTCTTTGAGCTGCTGGACCATGTTGATTCTGAAAAGGGTCAACTCTCTTCATCATTTCTTTAAGCGAACCAGAGCTTGATAGATGTGATATCATTTAGATAACATGCTCCCCATGGCATGTTGCGTGACACACACACACTCGCTCTCTCTCTCTCTCTCTGAGGGCTGTGTTGTAAGTGAAGTAAGTGTAGCTTAATTGATGAATAATGCTGCATTTACGCCGAGGCGATATGCTTTAACGAAGCCCAATGCAGCAACCATCAGAATCCCTATCTAATGATGGCTTAGATCCACTTTACCCCATTCAAACAAACAAGTGCTTGCCCTGCCACGGATTTAACAAGCATCCAAACTGTTCTTAATGTTCCACTTGACAGGCCGCATATTTCAGGCGTTGCGCGCACAGTGGCGTCAAACACACACAACCCAGAGACAAGGATTATGATATCACTCAGTCATTATTGAGCAGTGAAAAGTGCATTCAATCTGAACGCTTTATTAATAAAGAAAAATTGGTCCTAATGGGGCATGAAGCTGCTGCTAGCCCATCTTATTTCAAATCAGTTCACTGCTTACTGTCGTAAATTATCACTCACGGTCAAAATGGTTTTAACACAAGAATCATTAGTGCAATAAAACAGATTTGCAGAACCAGTACAAGCTGACTAAGAGTGAATAGTGTGGCTATACGTTGTGAATCTCAAACAGCATAACATAGACACGTGATTAGTATATTCGTGTAGAAAGCTGAACAGGTGTCATTTGTGTAAGTGCCACAAAAAAAGTGTGTAAGATGGGTATAAATAAATCATGTGTGGATGTGTGTCCAACATTTGTATTATGCTGCAAGTATATACACACCTAATTTATGTGGGCATAAGTCTTTTACAAAAGGAACAATTTAACAGTGTAGTCTGGTGTAGGTCTGGTATGCAGGAATGCTCAGTACATATATGAGATCTAGGCAAGTGGTAAATTGAGGACAGAATAGGACAGACAGCCAGGTGACTGTCTGCTATGTAAAACAGACAGTTTAACAGTGGGTGTTTTACCTGTCACGTACCTATTAGGTGCCTCTTCCTCTGCTTTCTCCTCACTCTCATCTATCACAGAAAAGAAACATCAGCATGTTTGCATCATACACACACTTAAAAACCTAAACAGACAAAATTACAGTCTCCAAATATCTACTGTAAATGCCAGAACTCAATAATTCCTTAGGTTTAGCAAGAGAGAAAAAAAAACTCCCCAACAGCTGTTGCGATGTCAACGTGGTAAACTGGTGCACGTGTTGTTTCTGGTGTTGTGGTTAGCTTTCTAGCTAACAGAACTGTTAGCTCACGTACTTTCAAGTTTGCCAAACACAGAACAGTGGACAACATGTTACTATTTATGCGCTAGATAGTGTCATCAAATCTGTTTTGACTAACATACCTCCATATAACCATTCGTCTTCATCGCCCCCGCTTGCGTCAGTTGCTTTGTCCATTTCTGCGGACATGTCTACCCAAATCCAGTCACTTCTTCTGTGAATCACAACTTGACAGATATTCTATCAAATACAATAACTGACAACGAATTGAAAACCCAGTTATTTCGCCAAACTTGAGATTTTTACAGAACAGATATTCAAATGTCAAACTGTTACATATAACGCGTATTTAAAAAATAATAATAACGGAATAGGACGGCGTATCACCTTATCGGTATTCGGTAGCATACGTTAAAAAAAAACTAATGGTAAAAAAAAAAGTGACAGTTTACTTTACCCACAAACGTTTCTATAGGGACCTTTCTATACACGACGTAAATCTACGTCGGAAGAAACAGGACTCTACCATTGGTCAGTATGTCTCGAGATGAGACAATGTTTCAATTTCTGAAAGTATATAAAGTAGTACAGTATTTGTTAGGGTCAAACAAGCTTGCTTTGTTTCTGAACTCACGACAAGCATACCTTTATTTATGTATGGTTTATTTTTTTCAATTTACTCAAAAAAGAAATGTATTTTTGTGTAGTGTGGATAGTATACAGCTATTATGAGGAAACTCTAATTAGTTTGCTTTCAGTTTTGTAAGAAATAGCAAAAATATATATATAGTGTTTATTTTTTTTAAATAATGTAGAATAGTCTGTATACATACAAGAAGTACACAAATAGACAATGATAACATATGCTAGGGGGTAAGAAATAGCAAATGCAACACATTCTTACATGAAACCGGCGCAGCAGCTGCATGATGACGTGTATCTGTCGCGACGTGGAACGCCACATCACTATTAAGAGACTCACATGTGTTTGTGTTGTTGTTTTGAAATAACTTCTACCTGACAATCTTATAGAAATCTTGTATTTTTGGTCGGTCTAAACGACAGTTGCATTTTCAAAATGTTACCGATTGAGGTCTTTACGTGTTTCCCCGGTCAGATGTGGGACAAAGTGTTGTCAAAGGTAAAGAAAGCTGTTGTTTTCATGGACGACAAGTGTGCTGAGAGTCTTCATTGGAACGGTGGAGCTACAAGTGTATTTGAGGCTGGGGCTCGGAATTTAAAAGAGTTTTCAAGCTTCGAAGCCGGTGGTGAAAACGAACCAAAGGCTGTGTTTGTGGTGAGCACTCTGCTGAAGGGGAGGACAGCTGACATTATCAAAGACATTATTGGACTCAGTCACTTTCAGTATTGTGTTGTTTTCACCACCGTAGCCCACTCTATACAACTCCTCGCTAACAATGTCACTGCTGAATTAGAGGGGAACCCTGTGTTCGAGCGGTTTGAAGAGAAGCTGCGCGAGTGGATGGGAGACATGAACTACACCGCTGAAGTTATACATGCGCCCGTGGTCTTCGCTCCGGTGTCACCACAGCTCCTTCTCACGCCAACCTTCGCGCACCTGTTCCCGCTGTTGCCACAGGACCTCAAGACCATCAATATAAAGCGAACAGAGAAGAAGAGGTTTGTCAGTTTGACTGATGTTGACATGCAGTCTCTTACTCCGGAGCTGCAGATTGAAATTAAAACCCTGGCCTCTGCGGTTAATTCCATGTTTGAGTCCACCAGCACCCGTGAGGAGAGCTTTGCAGTGGGTCCAATGAGCCGTCTTATCGCTGGGGAACTGGCCAACCATCCTCAAGCAAAAAGCCGCAGAAAGACTGCCACCAATAAAGCATCCATCGTCTTCATCGACAGGACACTGGATCTAACAGGTGCATGTCACAGTCTTGTACAATTTCTGATTTTCATAAACATGCCAAGATGCAGCAGAGTCAAACACACATGCACACTTTCCCCACATCTCAATTACATAATCTTGCTGCACCTCCCTTCCTAACAGAAAGGGTATTTTATTGTGACACTTCCGTAGTCCCTATTCTATTCCACTTACACAGGAGTTTATGTTTACTTGGACTATGTTGTTGGTTTACATTTCTCTATGTTTGTCCTCGTCCTCAGGGGCTGCTGGTCACCATGGTGACAGCCTGGTGGAGAAGATCTTGACTGTGCTGCAGCCTCTGCCAGGACACACCACTGATGTTCAGGTGGACATGCAGGAGCTCACTAACCTGCAGCACATCCCAGACTCCCAACCTACCCTGGCTCCAGGCTGCCTGGCACAGACCCAGTGAGTAAATCTGTGCTGGAACAGTTACAGGCAAAATATTACAATATTGTTGAAAAGTCAAATTTCACATGATTCAGTTAGATAGTTCACTTTTGGGGGGGATTTAAAGAGGGTTGTAGTTTAATGTAGAAAAGGCGAAGACTAGAGAATGGGTTCTGTATGTTTTTCTCACCTAGGTCACCTCTGATCACTAGTCATTATGCTGCTGTATCTGATCTTATTTTCTCATCATTTTAAGCTGAATTTTGTTTGATTTGGTGGCGTTTCTGTCCATTTACTTTCCTTTGTCCAAGGTTATGGGTTAGTCTGACTGTAATTCTGCTCTGATGTTTATGACCCAAGCTCTAATTTATCATATCTACTGTATAACAAGGTTTCTAATGTTGAGGTTAATTTCTCTTGGCCCACAAGCGTGAAAACAGTGTTGCTTGTTGTGCTGAATCTCTCTTCCCCTCTCTCTTTCTCTCTTTCTCTCTAATATTGTTCTCTGAGTCTTGGTTAGTCATTATCTCTCTCTTTCATAATCTCTCCCTCTCCCCCCTTATCTCTACATTTATGGGGGAACACATGACTGACATTAAAGGGATACTTCGGGACTTTGGCAATGAAGCCCTTTATCTACTTCCCTAGTGTCAGATGAACACATGGACACCTTTTTATGTCTCTGCACCCAGTGTGAAGGAAGTCAGTTTCACAAGCCAATGCTAACTAGCGTTAGTGCAATAATTCAAAGTCTATGGTATCTACTAGCATGCTAGCAGTTACTGTGTACTTCTAGTCATTGCGCTAGCGCTAGTTAGCAATTGCGCTAGCGCTAGTTAGCAACTTCCTTCAAACGGCACTCAGAGACATACAAATGGTATCCACGAGTTCATCTGACACTGCAGAAGTAGATAAAGGCCTTCATTGCCAAAATCCTTAAGTATCTCTTTAAGTACCAGCGGTTCAGTGGAGCGTGCCTCCAAGTCCGGACATTGGGCATGCACGTGTTGGCTTCCTGCAGTGAGGCTGTAGTACATGGCAGGGATTAGTCCTAACGTTATGTGTTCCACTCTTTCTCTGCCTGAAAATTCTCTCATTGGCTATGAGATGGCCAGCTCTGTTCTACAGTGTGTCTAACTCTTGTGTTTGCCTGAGTGGGCACCAGCTCCTGGCCAGTGGGTGGTGGAGCTGGAATGGAACAGGCCTTGTTTGAGTGGGTGGGAGGTTCAGTCCTAATGGAACAGTTCTGCTGGTTCTGCTGGGTAAGAGCAGCTTAGACAGGGAGGGTGCTGTAGCATTTAATGTGAGCACAGCAGGGGGTAGGACAGGCCCCACTGACCACAAGAGAAAGGGCTTGGTCTGCAGCATGTAGGCTATACCAAGCACCTGCACATTCCCACAGAGCTCTCACTATGTGGATGTACTCAACTCAATCTGTGTGCTCCAATTAGCAAATCCAGTGTGTTGATCATTTGGAGGTTCGGGAGGCTCTACATGGAGTCTGGAAAATATAGCCTACTTCAAACTTGAGGACCAGTGTCAAAAGTCATCTGACATGAGATTACTAGGTTAATCATCCTTCTATATTTTCTAACAACCAAAAAGGAGCATTTAGGAAAGGGACAACTCAAATAAAAAAAATATTTGCACATGTGTAGAACAGGTAGACCTTACAGTGAAATGCTTACTTACAAGCCCTTAACAAACAATGCAGTTTTTAAGAAAAATAAGTGTTAAGTTAAAAATAATTAAAGAGCCGCAGTAAAATAACAGTAGGAGGCTATATACGGGGTACAGGTACAGGTACAGAGTCAATGTGCGGAGGCACAGGTTAGTCAAGGTAATATGTAGGTAAAGTTAAAGTGACTATGCATAGATAATAAACAGAGTAGCAGCAGTGTAAAAGAGGGGGTGGAGGGGAATGCAAATAGTCTGGGTAGCCATTTGATTAGCTGTTCAGCAGTCTTATGGCTTGAGGGTAGAAGCTGTTAAGAAGCCTTTTGGACCTAGATTTGGTGCTCCAGTACCGCTTGCCGTGCGGTACCAGAGAGAACAGTCTATGACTAGGGTGGCTGGAGACTTTGACAGTTTTTAGGGCCTTCCTCTGAAACTGTCTGGTATAGAGGTCCTGGATGGCAGGAAGCTTGACCCCAGTGATGTACTGGTCTGTACGCACTACCCTCTTTAGTGCCTTGCGGTCAGAGGCCAAGCAGTTGCCATACCAGGCAGTGATGCAACCAATTCAGGATGCTCTCGATGGTGCAGCTGTAGAACCTTTTGAGGATCTGAGGACCCATGCCAAATCTTTTCAGTCTCCTGAGGCGGAATAGGCTTTGTCGTGCCCTCTTCACGACTGTCTTGGTGTGTTTGGACTATGATAGTTTGTTGGTGATGTGGACACCACTACAGCCCCGTTGTGCTCGGTCCTCCTTTTGCTGTAGTCCACAATCATCTCCTTTGTCTTGATCACGCTGAGGGAGAGTTATATCCTGGCACCACACGGCCAGGTCTCTGACCTCCTTCTTATAGGCTGTCTCATCGTTGTCGGGGATCAGACCTACCACTGTTGTGTCATCGGCAAACTTAATGATGGTTTTGGAGTTGTGCCTGGCCATGTAGTCATGAGTGAACAGGGAGTACAGGAGGAGACTGAGCACGCACCCCTGAGGGGTCCCCGTATTGAGGATCAGCGTTACAGATGTGTTGTTACCTATCCTTACCACCTGGGGGCGGCCCGTCAGGAAGTTCAGGATCCAGTTGCAGAGTGAGGTGTTTAGTCCCAGGGTTCTTAGCTTAGTGATGAGCTTTTTGGGCACTATGGTGTTGAACGCTGAGCTGTAGTCAATGAATAGCATTCTCACATAGGTGTTCCTTTTGTCCAGGTGGGAAAGGGCAGTGTGGAGTGCAATAGAGTGCATTGACTGTGGATCTGTTGGGGCGAAATGCAAATTGGAGTGGGTCTAGGGTTTCTGGGATAATGGTGTTGATGTGAGCCATGACCAGCCTTTCAAAGCACGTCATGGCTACAGACGTGAGTTGTAACGGGTCGGTAGTCATTTAGGCAGGTTGCCTTAGTGTTCTTGGGCACAGGGACTATGGTGGTCTGCTTGAAACATGTTGGTATTACAGACTCAGTCAGGGACAGGTTGAAAATGTCAGTGAAGACACTTGCCAGTTGGTCAGAGCATTCTGGAGTACACATCCTGGTAATCTGTCTGGCCCTGCGGCCTTGTGAATGGTCTTGCTCACATCGGCTACGGAGGGCGAGATCACACAGTCGTTCAGAACAGCTGATGCATAGCGGCAGTGCTACTCTTTAGCTCAGTGCTGATGTTGCCTGTATTCCATGGCTTCTGGTTGGGGTATGTACGTACAGTTACTTTGGGGATGACGTCATCGATGCACTTATTGATGAAGCCAGTGACTGATGTGGTGTACTCCTCAATGCTGTCGGAAGAATCCCAGAACATATTCCAGTCTGTGCTAGCAAATCAGTCCTGTAGCTTAGCATCTGCGTTATCTGACCACTTCATTATTGACCTAGTCATTGGTGCTTCCTGCTTTAGTTGTTGCTTGTAAGCTGGAATCAGGATGATAGAATTATGGTCAGATTTGCCAAATGGAGGGCGAGGGAGAGCTTTGTACGCATCTCTGTGTGTGGAATAATGGTGGTCTAGAATAGTTTTTCTCTTCCTATGGTTGCACATTTAAACATGCTGGTAGAAATGAGGTAAAACGGATTTAAGTTTCCCTGCATTAAAGTACCCGGCCACTAGGAGCGCCGCCTTTGGATGAGCGTTTTCCCGTTTGCTTATGGCCTTATACAGCTCATTGTCTGCGGTCTTAGTGCCAGCATTGGTTTATGGTGGTAAATAGACAGCTACGAAGAATATAGATGAAAACTCTCTTTGATAGGTAGTGTGGTCTACAGCTTATCATGTGATACTCTCTCTAGGCGAGCAAAACCTTGAGACTTCCTTAGATTTCGTGCACCAGCTATTGTTTACAAAGATACATAGACCGCCACCCTTGTCTTACCAGAGGCGGCTGTTCCATCCTGCCGAAAAAGTGTAAATCCCGCCAGCTGTATGTTTTTCATGTCGTCGTTCAGCCACGACTCGGTGAAACATAAGATTTTACAGTTTTTAATGTCCCGTTGGTAGGATATACATGCTCGTAGTTCGTTTATTTTGTTATCCAATGATTGTACATTGGCTAATAGGACCGACAGCAAAGATAGATTACCCACTCGCCATCTAATCCTTACAAGGTACCCAGACCTACGTCCCCGATATCTCCGCCTCTTTCTCCTGCGATTGACTGGGATGAGGGCCTTTTCGGGTGTCTGAAGTAAATCCTTTGCGTCCGACTTGTCAAAGAAAAAATATTATTCCAGTACGGGATGAGTAATCGCTGTCCTGATATTTAAAAGCTCTTTTCGGTCATAAGAGACAGTGGCAGAAACATTATGTACAAAATAAGTTACAAATAACGCGAAAAAACACACAATAGTACATTTGGTTAGGAGACCGTAAAACGGCAGCCATCTCCAGCGCCGTCAGGCTGCAAGGTGTTGAACTGGATTGGGCAGCAGACCTTAGGTGGTGCTAGAAGGTATTAGAGAGTATCATATCATTTGCTATCACTTTATCTACATTCAGACTTTCATCAGAGAGCCTCGGAGCCAAATGTCTTATCGCAGAGAGCAGTCGGTAAGGATGGGATCAGCTTTCTCTCTCTCTCTCTCTCTCTCTCTCTCTCTCACACACACATACACACACACACAGACAGACACACACACAGAGTGGAGTGGAGATAGCAATAATAGGATGATCTTCCAGCCGGGGGCCTTGGTGCCTTTAGGGGGTGAGTGTGTGATCTGGGCCAGCAGGCTCGTTATTGCCTTCCCTATCTCAGAGCAGATGGGCCAGTTGACTCTTATCACAGCTGTTTAGGAGATTGAAGCGCAGCCCAGACACAAAAAAGTAACGCACCTGGAGCTCCTGACCCATTTTACACACTGATAGAACATTTGTACACTATGGAGTGAAATGAAAATCTGTTGGTCTAAAGTTGAAATGTGTTCGTCTATACTGGATACATAGGGCTGCACCTGTTTTGATTAATTGACGGAAGGTTTGGGATCAAGTCTTAATAGTTTGGCTGTATATACTTGTTCATATGATACGGTACCGTATGAATTCTTATGCTTAGTTGGTTATGTGGCCCAGCCAGGCTAAAACAGTATGATTGGCTGTATTATGAGGTTCCTCCCAGAGTGTGTTTTGTTTGGCTTTATTATGAGCCCGGTATTTAAAGCTTTAAACAGTAGATTGGGACCTAAATTGCTATTTTATTGCTTGATATTTCACTTTCGTAATTCAGGATATTTTTTTACATCACTATGTTTAAGGCTGCTGTGGGTGGTCGTTGATTTTAGCTTCCAAAACGGACCCCACACTTTGCTGTGCAATTAGTATGATGTTTCATGACCTGGTGTGAGTGTACCTTCAACACCAGCCTGGGCTCTAAATGTGTTTTTCCTGCTCATACCAGAGGGAGCCCAGATTCTCTCTACAGTCTGCAAGTCTAGTGTGTGTGGAGGTTTATAATATACATGTAGTGTACAAAACATTAGGAACACCTTCCTACTATTGAGTTGCAGCTGCTTTTGCCCTCAGAACAGTCTCAATTTGTCAGGGCATGGAGTCTAAGTCAGTTAAGAACAAGTTCTCATTTACAATGACGGCCTACCCCGGTCAAACCAGGACGACGCTCGGCCAATTGTGTGCCGCCCTATGGGACTCCCTTACACAGCCGGATGTGATGCAGCCTCTACAAGGTGTCAAAAGCGTTCCACAGGGATGCTGGCCCATGTTGACTTCAATGCTTCCCACAGTTGTGTCAAGTTGGCTGGATGTCCTTTGGGTGGTGGACCATTCTTGATACACACAGCAAATGTTTTGTTTTGCTCATTCACCCTCACTGGCACACTGTGTATGTCTGAAGGGTTAAACATTGTTCTTTAACCAGTCTCCTCCCCTTCATCTACACTGATTTGAAGTGGATTTAACAAGTGACATCAATAAAGGATCATAGCTTTCACCTGGTCAGTCTGTCATGGAAAGAGCTGGTGTTCCTAATGTTTTCTACACTCAGTGTATGTGTGCCTACACATGTATGCATTTAGGTTTGCTATGTATTAAAGTTCCTTTCTTTGTTGATGAGAGTAGGCTGAATGTGGTGATGTTGAGAGAGTAGTTCCATGTAACTTCTGCAAGCCATGACGCTCACCATCACAGATTGTTCAGAAGTTTCTGTAGTTAGAAACAGATAAGACTAGCATTCCTGCAACATTATTTTTTTTACATTTTATTTGAGCACTGAGAAATTAAGCTAATTGATTGCACCCAAATTGGCACTTTTAAATGTTTAGGATTTGCATAATATTCAATAGTACCCTGAAACAAACGTCTTCCTATTATTAAGACATGACGAATCCAATGCATATTCAAATGCCACCCACGGACCCACCACACCCCCGCCAATCCCACCTCAACAACCAGTACACAGTTCTCTATTTGTATCTGTATTTATTATGGATCCCCATTAGCTGCTGCCATTAGCTGTTTCCTGGGTTCCAGCAAAATGAAGGCAGTTATATACTATTAAAAATTACATTTCACAACACATTAACTATGTGCCCTTAGGCCACTACTCTACTACCACATCTACAATACAAAATCCATGTGTACCTGTGTGTATAGTGTGTAGGTTATTGTGTGTATGTGTCTGCCTGTGTGTGTGTGTCTCTCCACAGTCCCCGTTGTTCCATAAGGTGTATTTTGATGTATTTAAAAAAAAATCTGATTTCAATGCTTGCATGAATTTACTTGATGTGGATTAGAGTTCCATGTAATAGCTCTATGTAGTAATCTGCACCTCCCATAGTCTGTTCTGGACTTTGGAACTGTGAAGAGACCTCTGGTGGCATGTCCTGTGGGGCATGTATGAGTGTCTGAGCTGTGTGCTAGTAGTTTAAACAGACAGCTCGGTGTATTCAACATGTCAATACTTCTCACAAATACAAGTAGTGATGAAGTCAATCCCTCCTCTACTTTGAGCCAGGAGATGACATGCATTTTATTAATATTAGCTCTCTGTGTACATTTAAGGGCCAGCCGTGCTGCCCTGTTCTGGGCCTATTGTAATTTTCCTAAGTCCCTCTTTGTGGCACCTGACCACACGACAGTAGTCCAGGTGCGACAAAACTAGGGTCTGTAGGAACTGCCTTGTTGTTAAGAAGGCAGAGCAACACTTTATTATGGACAGACCTCTCCCAATTTTAACCACTGTTGCATCAATATGTTTTGACCATGACAGTTTACAATACAGTGTTTCTCCAAGCAGTTTAGTGTCCCCAACTCAATTTCCACATTATTCATTACAAGATTTAGTTGAGGTTTAGTGAATTATTTGTTCCAAATACAATGCTTTTAAAAAAAATGTAGAACTAACTTATTTCTTGCCACCCATTCTGAAACTGACTGCAGCGCTTTGTTAAGTCTTACAGTGATTTCATTTGCTGTGGTAGCTGACGTGTGTAGCGTTGAGCCATCAGCATACATAGACACACAGACTTTACTTAGAACCAGTGGCAGGTCATTAGTAAAGATTGAAAAAAGTAAGGGTCCTAGACAGCTACCTTGGGGAATGCCTGACTACCAGGATTATGTTGGAGAGGCTTCCATTAAAGGGCGGGGTGGCAGGTGGCAGTGGTTAGAGCATTGGACTAGTAACCGAAAGGTTGCTAGATCGAATCCCCGAGCTGACAAGGTAAATATCTGTTGTTCTGCCCCTGAACAAGGCAGTTAACCCACTGTTCCTAGGCCGTCATTGAAAATAAGAATTTGTTCTTAACTGACTTGCCTAGTTAAATAAAGGTGTAAAAAAAGAAGAAAAAAATAACACCCTCTGTTCTGTTAGGCAGGTAAATGTCGATCCATAATATAGAAGGGGATGTGAAGCCCTAACACATAAGATTTTCCAGCAGCAGATTATGATCGATAATGTCAAAAATTGTACTGAAGTCTAACAAAACAACTCCCACAATCTCAGCCAATCATTAGTCAATTGTGTAAGTGCCCTATATGTTTAATGCTATCCTATTAGCATACTGAAAAGCTGTTCTTAATTTGTTTACTGTGAAATAGCATTGTATCTGGTAAAACCCACACTTATTTCCAAAAGTTTACTAAGGGTTGGTAACAGGCTTATTGGTCGGCTGTTTGAGCCAGTAAAGGGTGCTTTGCTGTTCTTGGGTAGCGGAATGACATGTGCTTCCCTCCAGGCCTGAGGGAACACACTTCCTGTAGGCTTAGATTGAAGAGATGGCAAATAGGAGTGGCAATATCTTCCGCTATCATCCTCAGTCATTTTCCATCCATGTTGTCAGACTCAGGTGGCTTGCCATTGTTGATAGACAACATTTCTTCTTTCACCTCTTCCACACTTACTTTATGGAATTAAAAATTACAATGCTTGTCTTTCATAATTTGGTCATGGAGGTGGACAGTGGGTTCAGAATTTGTGCGTGGCATGTCATTAAAGTAGTTGGCAATATCAGTTGTGTTTTGTGATGAATGAGCCATCTGATTCAATGAACGATTAAGCCAAATTTGCCTTTTGCCCAAAATTGTATTTAAGGTGCTCCAAAGCTTTTAACTATCATTCTTTATATCATTTATCTTTGTTTCATAGTACAGTTTCTTCTTCTTTTTGTTAAGTTTAGTCACAATTTCTCAATTTGCATTACATTTGCCAATTGGATGTGTAGCCAGACTTATTTGCCATTCCTATTCCCTCATCCCTCTCAACCATACAATTTTTCAATTCCTCATCAATCCACAGGGATTGAACAGTTTACAGTAATTTACTTAATGGCTGCATGCTTATTAGCAACTGGAATAAGCAATTTCATAAATGTGTCAAGTGCAGGGTCTGGTTGCTCCTGGTTACATAGCACAGTCTTCAACATACAGTAGGAATCACTACCAAACTTCTTGTATGACCTCTTATACACAATATTAGGCCCTGCCGATGATGACGGCTGGTGAAATGGTTGAGGAGGTCTGGCATTTCTTTTCCTCAAGTTGTTTAGGAGATCCCTGGAGGACCGATGGGAGGTGGGGCCTGATGGACCCGAGCCAGCTGTAGAATCCATCGTGGCTGATGAAGGGGCCGGAATCTCAGACGTCATCATGGCCCTATCAGGGGCGAGCTCTGAAGATCTAAACCAGAGGGAGACAGAACAGAGGACGAAAGTGCAGGTACCTCCGAATCCGATCACGAAGCGGAAGGCCCCAGTGAAGAAGTCTGTGTCCAGTCCAGGCTTACCACAGCAAGGGAGGCCCCTATTGCCAAAGGCCGCTGCTGTCAACTTCCATGGCGACTGACGTGCCTTCATGGCTGGTTGGTAGGGTCAAGAATAGGAACATCCACTAAGTCATCCAGAAGCATCCTGCTAACTCCGTTCTCCAGGGAAGGGGTACCCCTTCGGGGAGGGATCACTGCAGAGCACCGGCCAGTCGACTGTAGAGAGACGGGACAGCAGCATCCAGCTATTGGAGTACAAGAGAAAGAGAAAGTAGGCAGGCGTGGATTCCCTAGTAGCGTGTGTAAGTTCTGTACTTGTTTGCTAAGAGTAGCCACTTTGCCCCTGTAGTCCTCTGCAAGCCAACAGTTGCTACATTGAACGTCCGGACAGTCCACATTTTTCCAGAATAGAGCAAAATAAACACAGCTCCTGCAGCGTTGAAAACGTTCGTTAGCTACCTCCATTTGAAACTACAGGCTAGCTAGGCTAGCTGGGCTTCCGTGTCTCTCTTCTTGACAGGAATTTACTAGTGGGCTATGAGCTAAAGTGAGTTCGTAAATACAGCCCACACAAGAAACACACACCCGAGTCACACATCAGTACGGAAAACAGAGAAAGCGGAGGACTTGCTCACTATGGATCCTGGCTGCACATACACTATACATGCGGGAGTTTACCAACCAGCAAGTTGGTGCTGTAGAAACAAGCAGTAAATTGCAGGGCAGTGAGCCATAACACTTACCAATGAGCAGTGTGAACGAGCAGCGCAGTGTGATACCTCCAAGCAGTACTACAATTGGGAGAGTCTGACATGAAATCTCAACCCTAAGCCTAGAGTTCTATGTCTGACAATTAGTATGGAGCTTCAGCTTGGAGTATTGCTTCTTCATCCTATGTAATGTATTCCCTGTAAATCTGGTGATTGTTTTTTCCCACCCCCCGTGTTCAGGGAAATTAGCCATTGAAGTCTCTTGCATTTTCACAATTAATTAGTGTGGAAGTACCAGGTTTTGCACACTAGATGCCGCTGTTCCTGCTATTGTCACAACCTTTTATCCATTTTGCTGGTCTTTTGTGTTTATTAAATGGATCACAACATTTTCTTACTTACTTTGGGTAGAAAACCAAAAGCTTTTGCGCACGATGAAAATAAATTGTGTGATCATCCTCACATGTCAAGCCAGTCCTCCATGAAAGCAATTAACTTTGTCCTTCTCTTAGCAACCTAATGCTTCAACCCAAATCTTTGAATAGTCCAACAAATGGCAGCTCGCTGAGAGGTCTATCATTATCGTACAATTCTCATATGAAGATTTTTCCTACAAGCCCAAAACTCTTTCTTGTGCTTTTTGCGGTGGAATGACCCGAGAGTGTGTGATGATGACAGAGTGTTTGTGCTGGTGAGATTTGTGTGTGCGCGTGTGCAACTGTGTGTGCATTTGTGTGAGAGGTCAGGTACCCTCCAGGCCACCCTGTGTAATGCGCTGTGCTTGGCTGGTATTCAGGTTGGTGCTCGTTGATCCTCTATGGGACATATGAACCCTCTTGGCCCAGGGAGCTATATTTCCCCTGTCTCAGACTGAAACCATCAACCACTAACTTGGTACCCTGGACCCTGGTCCTGTGGTGGGCAGACAGACGGGTAGAGGGAGAGGTCTGTGCGGGTGGCCAAGATGTTCTGGTTCTGGTCCAAGTGCTGCCGAGCCTTGAGACAAGCCTCAGAAAAAAAGCACCCAACCGCACCCTGCCGTGAGAAAACACAATGAGTCTGCCACCTCCTCATCTCTAGACCAGCAGACCAGACTCTGCCTGCCAACAGGAAAGAGGGAAAACACACCTATTTCTGTACGGGCTGGGAAAGCAGAGAGTGAAAAGAAAGAAAACACACAATTATTTCTGTGGCAGCTGCATGTGAAAAACATGGGAAGAAAGTAAGTAAGAACAGGGATAGGAAAGTGTGCGGAGAGGAAGAACAAATGATAATGAAAGGAGAGACATGGGTATGGCCTGTGTAGCTTACCCCACTGTGAGTTTAAAGGCTACACCCATCATCTGGTCACACCCATCATCTGGGTTTCCTATAGTGACAGCTTTGCTAATTCTGAGCCTGTCAAAACTATATTGTTCAGCTCCATCACACACACCCGGCAAGGCTTATTTTCCTAAGGGTGTGTTATTATTCTTGTATGAGTTGTGGATTTATTTGAGCAGCAAGCTATATGAGGAGGAGAATCCGAAGCAATGTTCACCACTGGATTGTAGTAAGAAAGAGTCTCTGGAGGGGGTCTTCCTGTTGTCCCTACAGGCCTGATTTTAACCGTGCTCCACATCTGATCCCCTAAAACTCATAGAGCTGGGTCAGGGCCAGCTATAGGGAGCTCACTAATCCAGTTTGGGGCTGGCTAATAATGATGCCTGGCACAATTAGCATGCAACATAACACGACTATAGAGGAGAGTCTCATAGGTGTCCTAAGTGTTGAAGTTGATGATTGGCGTGTCTCTCCTACCACATGTGTGTTGGAGGGCCCAGACATCTTTTTTTCTTTAACGTTTATTTAACTAGGCAAGTCAGTTAAGAACAAATTCTCATTTGCAATGACGGCCTACCCCGGCCAAACCCTAACCCGGACAACGCTGGTCCAATTGTGCTCCACCCTATTGGACTCCCAATCTTACCTGCCCTTCTTTTCCTATCTTAAGAATGAGAGATGAAGAGGCCAATCCTGTAACAAGTGGCCAGTGTAGTGGGAGGCGGTAGTCAGAAATAGAACAGAGTTGGGGCACAGCAGAAGGAGGTGGAGGGTTGGTTCTCTCATATGTCACAGGAAGAGGAAGTGCCCCCTCAGAAAACAGCACTATCATGTCCTGAATCTGATAAGGAATTTGGAGGGAAACACCTGTCCCAGCTTGTATCGTGATACAGCTGTGAGCTCTCCATCCATTTATTCAATGTCTTCCTCCTCACTTTTTCTCCTCTGCTACCACTGTTGTGTAGAAGACGATTAGGACATCCCATTGTGAAGCCTTGAGTCTCTTGTCATTCTTCCAGTAGATTCCTCTTACCAGAACGGAGTTATTTATCAGCTGCTCGGACTGTTCTGTTTTGTTCCCAGCCCTTCTAAGCCAACAATTTCTTTTGAAGACTGAAATGATAAGACCGGTTATAAAAGACGTATCTCTGAAATAATACAAAATATTGTTGTCAATTATTTGAGTTTATAGAGGCTCCTAAAAAAATAGTTTTGAGTGATAAAACACTGATTGGTAGATAATTCTGCATCTGCGCTGTGATTGTTAGATGAAATCTCAGGGTTGATTTGTTATGAGAGTATATTTCAAAAGACTACTCTCTTCATCCCCTCTAGAAGTCTCCTCCCTCTCTCCTTCCTCCCTGGTGCGAGCCCTTCAAAGAGCCCCTGCTGCCAGCCAGCATTTGAAGTGGAGTAAGCTAACATGACACATGAGGAGGGAGGGACGGAGAGAAAGAGAGAGAGATAAGCAGATTCACTCTACTTGGATTCCTCTTATTGACGTCTCCATCTTCCTCCCTTTGCCTTGTCTCATCATCGGCCTTTTAATATCCATTCGAACCATTCCTCTTCTGCTTTCCCTGTCTCTCTCTCCTCTGGTTCTGTTGGGGAATCCAGTTTGTGGTCTCTCCTGCCAGGACAGACAAACCAGACCAGGCCTGATGTCCTGTGGTATTCTGGTGTGTTGACAGGGAATCCACCGTGTTCTTCTCTCTTTGTAACACTTCCGCAGAAGGACACACTCCACTCGCTGTGGAATGGTCAAGGTCTGTGGCTGGCTCTTAGCGAGCAAATTAGTTTGTTAGCTTGTTGCTCATCTTTTGGCTGCTAACTGCATCCTCTGGTTGTGTGACTGACAACAGTATCTAATACAACGTCCAATAGCAAAGGCTGTCAATGATTAGATTAACCAATGCTACCCTGATAACTTCTGCATCAGCTGCTCTGCTTCTCATTGAGGCATGTCCTGATTGTATTTCATTCTGTATTTTATGTACTTGGCTAACTGGGGATGCAGAGCTGTTGCCTGACTTTTTGAGTAGTCTCTCTGGTCAAGTGGATCATTTATTCTCCACTCACTACAGACTTTTAAAGGGAGATCCTGTCCTGCTAAGAGGCTGTGCCTTCCTGTCAATGGTTTTATTGCTAGGTTTCTGTATTGTGTTTGTATGTGTGCTGGGTGGAGCCAGAATCTGGTTTTGGGGTCCATTCCATTTGATAGAGACTTTGATTAGGACTAAAGTTATTCTACAAACAAGCCGTGGAAACTGTTGGAAATCTACCTAATTTCTGAACCACTTCAAAAGCATACACGTACCTGGTTTATATTAAGTGGGTCTATGTGTCTGAATGTGTGACTACTAGACTTGGACCCAAATGGTCAGACCCATTCTTTACTGCTGCATCACAAGCTTCCAGGAACCACTCCTCCACCCTCAGACCTATTAACTGTTGCCACAAGAAAAGGGCAACCAGTGAAGAACAAACACCATTGTAAATACAACCCATATTTATGTTTATTTATTTTCCATTTTGTACTTTAACCATTTGCACATCGTTACAGCACTGTATGTATACATAATATGACATTTGTAATGTCTTTATTCTTTTGGAACTTCTGTGAGTGTAATGTTTACTGATCATTTTTATTGTTAATTTCACTTTTGTACATTATCTACTTCACTTGCTTTGGTAATGTTTACATATGTTTCCCATGCTAATAAAGCCCCTTGAATTGAATTGAATAGTAAATAGTGTGTGTGTGTGTGTGTGTGTGTTGCGTGCATTGTTTGTGTGTGGATACGTTAACTCATGCCTATCTCTTAATGGCGTAACAGTCATTACACATCTGGTGGAATTTAGTTTGGAGACACACACATGTAGACACACCCACGCATTGTTTATCCAGTCAGACTGACTGGGCAAGTCAGCAGGGGTACACAGTCTACAGGAGGGGCAAGAGTGCCCCCTTAAGGTTTAGAATAGACACTTCTAGCAGAGAGCCACACTGGAGTTCGCCCTCACACACACACACACACACACACACACACACACACACACACACACACACACACCACAACACAACACCACACACACATGTAGGAGGTCAGACGCACGCACTCCATGGCCCCCAGCACCCTGTCCATAGTAGAGCAGTTACTCAACAAGACGGCTGGTTATGGAGCTTGTCTCACACCCTGCCAGTAAAAACCTCACCCCCGCCCCCGTCTGACCAAACGGCCTGGGGAAAACACCAGGGGAGAGGGCAGAGAGGGGGGGGGGGGGGGGGCAAATAAACAACCATACCTCCTCAACCCCCCCTCTTTCTACCCCTTTATAAGAACTCTTGTCTTCCTGGAACCCACAAGGAAATACAGGCTTAAGTGCTCTCTCTCTCTAACTCTCTCTCACTCTCTCTCTACCTCTCTCTATCACTCTCTCTAACTCTCTCTAACTCTCTCGATATCTCACACACACACTTACACAAACGGTACACATTAGGACCCACACCCGAGCATGCGTACACACATATGGCCAGGTCACAGACCTGGCATTTTAACCACGCTAACTATGTGTCCGCTTACGACACGCTTAATCATTACAGCCCCTCCGCCTCAGCACACAGCTAAGCCCATGATGTGCGTCTTCCTGAGGAAAATACTCGATAAATGACACCAATTTCTCGGTCATGCTTTTCAGAAAGTTTGTTGAACGTTTTTAAAATTCTTCCCACCAACATTCATCATCACAGTGACAGTGAAGTAAACCAAACGTTTATCTGGCTCTGTGACTTCTAATATTCCATTATAGCTGTTCTCTTTGTGGAAGAGCAGTGTCTCTGGTTCAGTCGAGCTCTGTTCTCTTGTCTTTGTCTCATTTTCTGTGTGAAGATGGCGTGCGGCCCAATGTGAGCCCCTCTTTCTCCCCATCCAGCCCCAGTCCAGGCCCAGGCTCGCTCTGGAACCGATTCCATCTGATATTAAACACATGGCAGCAGTTAGACAGAGAGAGAGAGAACCAGAGAGAGAGGAAAAGGAGTGAGAAAAAAGAGACGAAAAAGAAAAACAGTAGATTTTAACATTTGGGATCCGTGTCAGCAACCCCCCCCCCTCTCCTCCCCCTTTTCTTTGGTTCTTTCTTTCTCTCTCTTCCTCTCTCCTTCATCCTTCTATCAGCGTATAAAGGATCTAACCTTTCTAACACTGTTGTTTCCTGTCTTTAGTCCTGAGTTAGTCCCCGAACTCCTCCCTCTCTTTGTTGTTCACATGCTCATCAGAAGTATGCACAGCCCGACTGAACTCCTCCCTCTCTGGTGTTCACATGCTCATCGGAAGTATGCACACGCCCGACTGAACTCCTCCCTCTCTGGTGTTCACATGCTCATCGGAAGTATGCACACGCCCGACTGAACTCCTCCCTCTCTGGTGTTCACATGCTCATCGGAAGTATGCACACGCCCGACTGAACTCCTCCCTCTCTGGTGTTCACATGCTCATCGGAAGTATGCACACGCCCGACTGAACTCCTCCCTCTCGGTGTTCACATGCTCATCGGAAGTATGCACACGCCCGACTGAACTCCTCCCTCTCTGGTGTTCACATGCTCATCGGAAGTATGCACACGCCCGACTGAACTCCCCCTCTCTGGTGTTCACATGCTCATCGGAAGTATGCACACGCCCGACTGAACTCCTCCCTCTCTGGTGTTCACATGCTCATCGGAAGTATGCACACGCCCGACTGAACTCCTCCCTCTCTGGTGTTCACATGCTCATCGGAAGTATGCACACGCCCGACTGAACTCCTCCCTCTCTGGTGTACATGCTCATCGGAAGTATGCACACGCCCGACTGAACTCCTCCCTCTCTGGTGTTCACATGCTCATCGGAAGTATGCACACGCCCGACTGAACTCCTCCCTCTCTGGTGTTCACATGCTCATCGGAAAGTATGCACACGCCCGACTGAACTCCTCCCTCTTGGTGTTCACATGCTCATCGGAAGTATGCACACGCGACTGAACTCCTCCCTCTCTGGTGTTCACATGCTCACGGAAGTATGCACACGCCCGACTGAACTCCTCCCTCTCTGGTGTTCACATGCTCATCGGAAGTATGCACACGCCCGACTGAACTCCTCCCTCTCTGGTGTTCACATGCTCATCGGAAGTATGCACACCGCCCGACTGAACTCCTCCCTCTCTGGTGTTCACATGCTCATCGGAAGTATGCACACGCCCGACTGAACTCCTCCCTCTCTGGTGTTCACATGCTCATCGGAAGTATGCACACGCCCGACTGAACTCCTCCCTCTCTGGTGTTCACATGCTCATCGGAAGTATGCACACGCCCGACTGAACTCCCCCTCTCTGGTGTTCACATGCTCATCGGAAGTATGCACACGCCCGACTGAACTCCTCCCTCTCTGGTGTTCACATGCTCATCGGAAGTATGCACACGCGCCGACTGAACTCCTCCCTCTCTGGTGTTCACATGCTCATCGAAGTATGCACACGCCCGACTGAACTCCTCCCTCTCTGGTGTTCACATGCTCATCGGAAGTATGCACACCCGCCCACTGAACCCTCCCTCTCTGGTGTTCACATGCTCATCGGAAGTATGCACACGCCCGACTGAACTCCTCCCTCTCTGGTGTTCACATGCTCATCGGAAGTATGCACACGCGCCGACTGAACTCCTCCCTCTCTGGTGTTCACATGCTCATCGGAAGTATGCACACGCCCGACTGAACTCCTCCTCTCTGGTGTTCACATGCTCATCGGAAGTATGCACACGCCCGACTGAACTCCTCCCTCTCTGGTGTTCACATGCTCATCGGAAGTATGCACACGCCCGACTGAACTCCTCCCTCTCTGGTGTTCACAGCTCATCGGAAGTATGCACACGCGCCGACTGAACCCTCTCCTCTCTGGTGTTCACATGCTCATCGGAAGTATGCACACGCCCGACTGAACTCCTCCCTCTCTGGTGTTCACATGCTCATCAGAAGTATGCACACGCCCGACTGAAGGTCACAGACACACTGGGGACAAACCCAACAGAACAGTGCAGAGGCTCTGCCATGGCATTTGGTGGCCTTTTTATAGAACCAAACACTGACACGTCTCTTAAAGATGGCGAGAGGGAGAAATAGAGAGATGAAATATGACGTTGGTTCCGTTGCAGAGCCCCTGTATAAGACACAGTGTCGACCTCGCTGTGGGTCATGATAATGAGATGCGTTCAACACCCTTTTGGATTTTTCCGGGGAAACGCTTGAAGCTCATGTTACTGCTTATGGCAGATGATAACAGTTCTTCTTCTTGACCTGGTGGAAATAGAGGGAAAGGTTATGGTGGAGCTACAGATGGCCCCTCGGTCCAGGTTGTGGTTTTGAGAGGTTCTGGAGATGTTGGGAAAGACTGCTCCGGGGAATGTTGACACATCGGCAGCGTTTAGGGATGTTGGGAAAGTTCCTGATGTTCCCGCTAATTTGTGTTTTTTCCTGTGAGTGGTGCAACAGGGGAATGAACGCCCCCTTAGTACACAGCATCCAGTGGAGGCTGCTGAGGGGAGGACGGCTCATAATAATGGCTGGAATGGAGTCAATGGAATGGTATCAATGGCTGGAATGGTTTCCATGTGGTTGATACCACTACATTCCAGCCATTTTTATGAGCCGTCCTCCCCTCAGCAGCCTCCACTGCCAGGATCCCCAACCTACAGGACGCGCAATCGGTCATATTCATGGTGTGCGTGTGTGTGCGTCTGTGTGTGTGTGTGTGTGTACACAAGAGACTGAGAGATCTTATTTGTCACATGCTTCTTAAACAACCGGTGTAGACTAACAGTGAAATGCTTACTTAAGGGTAACTTTTCTAAAATGCAGAGTTAAAGATACACAATTAAATAGTAAACGTAAATAGTGACAGGAGGAATAATTACACAGTGAATAACAAGTAATAATAACTTGGCTATATGCAGGGAGTACCAGTACCGAGCCAATGTTCTGTGTGTGTGTGTGTAGAGTCCAGTGCAAAAAAGGGTAAATGCAGGTAGTACATATGTCTACATGTCTGCGTGTGTCTGTTTACCGGTATTTGTGTTCACCTCTGTGTGGCAATAGACATGTTGAGAGTATTTTTCCAGTAGAAGCTGGGTGACCTTACTGATGTGTGTCTGCCCTCTACCTCTTAGGTCGTCCACGGCCAGATTGCTATGGGAAACCATGCTGGCCAGTAAGCAGAAGGAGGCTGTGATGGAGGTTCGTAGACAGCTGGTGGAGGCCGCCAGCAAGGAGAACCTGCCAATCAAGATGAGTCTGGGTAAGGAAGGGCCAGGACACATCAACCATTATACACAGACATACACTGACCACACTCACTATTGGCACTCTCCAAATACACGTATACTCTCTTACTCTCGCTCCCAAATCACAATGCCACAGAACGCACAGACACTGTCTGATCTATGGCTGAATAATTAATAACAGAGGGGAAATGATTGCTGTGAGTAAACACATAATTACGTTATTATAATATATAGTCAAACTCAGAATTTGGAAGGCATGACGTTGAGGGAAAAATGACAATATGTTGATAGAGAGAATGAGTGATAGAGAGAGGGGGGGTGGGGGGGGTGGAGAGGGCAGTGCCCTGCTGTTTCAACAAAGAGACACAGCGCCACCTACAGAGAGCTGTGGTCACTGCGTCTGTGTTTATTTGCCCATGTGGCCACAGAGGGAATCTGAACCACATGTTGGCTTTCTGACACACACACACACACACACACACACACACACACACACACACACACACACACACACACACACACACACACACACACACACACACACACACACACACACACACACACACACACACACACACACACACACACACACAGCTCCTGAATACCTTTGTTGTTTGTTAATGAAACAAAGAGGTCTGAAGCGGACAGAAAAATACTAGATGTACTACTAGAGGTACTCATACATACACATATTGTACACTCAAACTCCAATTTGATTCATTACACTACTGTTCAAAGTTTGGGTCACTTAGAAATGTCCTTGTTTTCCATGAAACCTACATGAAATGAGTTGCAAAATGAATAGAAAATATAGTCAAGACGTTGACACGGTTATAAATAATGATTTTTATTTGAAAAGTAATTGTGTCCTTCAAACTTTGCTTTCGTCAAAAAATCCTCAATTTGGAGCAATTGCAGACCTTTGGCATTCTAGTTGTCAATTTGTTAATAATCTGAAGAGATTTACCACCCCATGCTTCCTGAAGCACCTTCCACAAATTGGATTGGCTTGATGGGCACTTCTTACGTACCATACGGTCAAGCTGCTCCCACAACAGCTCAATAGGGTTGAGATCTGGTGACTGTGCTGGCCACTCCATTATAGACAGAATACCAGCTGACTGCTTCTTCCCTAAATAGTTATTGCATAGTTTGGAGCTGTGCTTTGGGTCATTGTCCTGTGTAGGAGGAATTGGCTCCAATTAAGCGCTGTCCACAGGGTATGGCATTGCGTGCAAAATGGAGAGATAGCCTTCCTTCTTGAAGATCCCTTTTACCCTGTACAAATCTCCCACTTTACCACCACCAAAGCACCGCCAGACCATCACATGGCCTCCACCATGCTTGACAGATGGCGTCAACCACTCCTCCAGCATCTTTTCATTTTTTCTGCGTCTCACGAATGTTCTTTGTGATCCGAACACCTCAAAGTTAAATTTGTCTATTCATAACACTTTTTTCAACCTTCCTCTGTTCCAGTGTCTGTGTTCTTTTGCCCATCTTAATCTTTTATTTATATTGGCCAGTCTGAGATATGGCATTTCTTTGCAACTCGGAGTCGGAGCATCCCGGAGTGTGCCTCTTCACTGACGTTGAGACTGGTGTTTTGCGGATACTATTTAATGAAGCTGCCAGTTGAGGACTTGTGAGGCATCGTTTCTCAAACTAGACACTCTAATGTACTTGTCCTCTTGCTCAGTTGTGCACCAGGGCCTCCCACTCCTCTTTCTATTCTGGTTCGAGCCAGTTTGCGCTGTTCTGTGAAGGAGTAGTAACAGCGTTGTACGAGATCTTCAGTTTCTTGGCAATTTCTCTCACGGAATAGCCTTCATTTCTCAGAAGCAAGAATAGACTGACGAGTTTCAGGAGAAAGTTATTTGTTTCTGGCCATTTTGAGCCTGTAATCGAACACACAAATGCTGATGCTCCAGATACTCAACTAGTCTAAAGAAGGCCAGTTTTACTTATTTTTTTAATCAGAACCACAGTTTTTAGCTGTGCTAACATAATTGCAAAAGGTTTTCTAATGATCAATTAGCCTTTTAAAATGATAACTTGAATTAGCTAACACAACGTGCCATTGGAACACAGGAGTGATGGTTGCGATATTGGGCCTTTGTACGCCTATGTAGATAATCCATAAAAAATCTCCATTTCCAGCTACACTATTCATTTACAACATTAACAAGTCTACACTGTATTTCAGATCAATTTGATGTTATTTTAATGGACAAGAAAATGTGCTTTTCTTTCAAAAACAAGGACATTTCTAAGTGACCAAAACCTTTGAACGGGTAGTGTAGGTGCATGCATGAATTATATGTAGTATGCTATGCGCGCACACACACACACACTCACACTCACACACACACACACACACACACACACACACACACACACACACACACACACACTGGGCTGATACAGAATGTATATTGGCATGTGGCAGGTCTGTGTGCAGCAGTAATAGAGGGGCTCTGTGGTCCCGCTGCTGCTGTAATCACAGAGGTAAGCAGGCTCACTTAACAAGCAGGTTGGAATATGTGACGGGGGGGTCCCACACACACACATGCAGTATGCTGCCGCCATGGTGGTTTCCTTTTACACATCTGTGTCTGAGAGCAGCACCGTCGTATCCTTCTAATCCTGGGTGGCTTGCTCTCTTATGGGTTTATTTAGAAAAACACCTCAGAGGGAGAGGGTAGTAAAGAGGGAGAAAGATAGATTTATACGAGCGGGAGAGCGGGAGAGAGGGAGAGCGGGAGAGAGGGAGAGCGGGAGAGAGAGAGAGAGAGATGTTGGTATAGCAGTAAGCTGTTGCTCCCCTCTGACAGCCTGTTGACTTAGCCTGTGTCCAGGCAAGAGGGAAGTGCCAAAGCCTTGACAAACTAGATCTTTATACCTCCCTGGCAGAGGACCAAACCTCCACTCCCCTCCTACCCCTCACAGTGTCCGTCCTGCCCCCACACTGTTCCCATCATGCCCACCAGCACTGTGGGACGCCACATTCTAGCTTTGGTCTAATGCCTGTGTGGTCACATGACAAGCGAGGAAACAGAGCTGTAAATTAGTCAGATTTCACACTGACTGCTCACTTACACATACTGTAGTAGTATCCATCCAGACGCTCGCCAGGGCCGTAGCTACATATGAGGACCGAGCTCCGGACCGATGTTATTTAAAACCAACTGAGGTGAATGAAGCTACAGCAACCAATGTGATAATGGCTGGGGTTATTTTTGCTTGTTTTTGCTGTTCTCCTAATGCAGTGTCTTCAGAAAGTATTCGCACACTTTTACTTTTTTTGACATTTTGTTTTGTTACAGCCTGAATTTAAAATTATTATTTTTTGTCACTGCCTGAACACAATACCCCATAATGTCAAGGGGGAATTATGTTTTTCTAAATGTTTACAAATTGATTAAAAAAAGTAACGCTGAAATTTCTTCAGTCAATAAGTATTCACCCCCTTTGTTATGGCAAGCCTAAATAAGTTCAGGAGTAAAAATGTGCTTAACAAGTCACATAACTTTCATGGACTCATAAGTGTACTTACTGTACCCCACATAAACAATTATCTGTAAGGTCCCTCAGTCGAGCAGTAAATTTCAACCACAAAGACCAGAGATGTTTTCCAATGCCTCGCAAAGAAGGGCACCTATTGGTAGATGCGTAAAAAAAGAAGGGAAAAAAAGACATTGAATATCCCTTTGAGGATGGTGAAGTTAAATCAAATCAAATGTATTTATATAGCCCTTCGTACATCAGCTGATATCTCAAAGTGCTGTACAGAAACCCAGCCTAAAACCCCAAACAGCAAGCAATGCAGGTGTAGAAGCACGGTGGCTAGGAAAAACTCCCTAGAAAGGCCAAAACCTAGGAAGAAACCTAGAGAGGAACCAGCCTATGAGGGGTGGCCAGTCCTCTTCTGGCTGTGCCGGGTGGAGATTATAACAGAACATGGCCAAGATGTTCAAATGTTAAATGACCAGCATGGTCAAATAATAAAAACAGAGAGAGATGCCACATGAAGGCAGCTGCTTTTTTGAGGTAGTTTAGTTGGAATTAGGGTCCAGTATGCCTGCTTGAAGGTTAGAGGCCGTGTTATTTTCATCATTGTGTCAAGAGATATAGTACTTAAAACAGCTTAATGGTCTCTCTTGATGCCTTCAGGTCCTGGCAGAGTTGTGGCGTTCAGGACAGCTGAGCTTTGGAGAATACGCAGATTTAAAGAGGAGTCTGTAATTTGCTTTC
Source organism: Salvelinus sp. IW2-2015 (assembly GCF_002910315.2). Lineage (NCBI taxonomy): Eukaryota > Metazoa > Chordata > Actinopteri > Salmoniformes > Salmonidae > Salvelinus > Salvelinus sp. IW2-2015. Next base: position 22,390,160 of record NC_036853.1, on the reverse strand, counting down.
TAATGATCATGATCTTTTCCTCAAACAAGTTCATGATTTATTACTGCTGAAGTGAAAGCCATCCTCACTTGGGAAGTGCTGCTTTTAGTTAGCTTTGCAACAGTATCAAAAAGAAATGTGGATTGTTCTTATTTTCCTCAATTAAGTTGGAGAAATAGAATGATCGAGCAGCAGTGAGTGCTCTTCATACTGACGCGGTACTGTCTTTCCAAGCTAGTCGGAAGACTTCCAGTTTGGTGTGGCACCATTTCCGTTCCATTTTCTGGAAGCTTGCTTCAGAGCTCGGTATTTTCTGTATACCAGGGAGCTAGTTTTTCTTATGACAAATGTTTTATAGATTTTTAGGGGTGCAAACTGCATCTAGGGGTATT
>NC_036853.1:22304660-22387775 GCF_002910315.2 Salvelinus sp. IW2-2015 | reverse complement strand
ATAATCACAGTAGTTGTCGACGGTGCAGCAAGTCAGCACCTCAGGAGTAAATGTCAGTTGCTTTTCATAGCCGATCATTAAGAGTATCTCTACCGCTCCTGCGTCTCTAGAGAGTTGAAAACAGCAGGTCTGGGACAGGTAGCACGTCCGGTGAACAGGTCAGGGTCCATAGCCGCAGGCAGAACAGTTGAAACTGGAGCAGCAGCACGGCCAGGTGGACTGGGAACAGCAAGGAGTCATCATTGCCAGGTCGTCCTGAGGCATAGTCCTAGGCTCAGGTCCTCAGAGAGAGAAAGAGAGAACTAGAGAGAGCATACGTAAATTCCCACAGGACACCGGATAAGACAGGAGAAGTACTCCAGATATAACAAACTGACCCTATCCCCCCGACACATAAACTACTGCAGCATAAATACTGGAGGCTGAGACAGGAGGGGTCAAGGACACTGTGGCCCATCCGATGATAACCCTGGACAGTGCCAAACAGGAAGGATATAACCCCACCCACTTTGCCAAAAGCACAGCCCCACACCACTAGAGGGTGCGCAAGGTTAAATTGAGTTCCTCAGTTAGGTGGTTAACTGATTTTTGTCCTCTGACGTCCTTGGGTAGGCAGAAGGAGTCTGGAAGGGCATCAAGGAATCTTTGTGTTGTCTGAGAATTTATAGCACGACTTTTGATGCTCCTTGGTTGGGGTCTGAGCAGATTATTTGTTGCGATTGCAAACGTAATAAAATGGTGGTCCGATAGTCCAGGATTATGAGGAAAAACATTAAGATCTACAACATTTATTCCATGGGACAAAACTAGGTCCAGACCATGTTGGACAAAAACCACTGAGTCAATGATGGCTCCGAAAGCCTTTTGGAGTGGGTCTGTGGACTTTTCCATGTGAATATTAAAATCACCAAAAATGTGAATATTATCTGCTATGACTACAAGTTCCGATAGGAATTCAGGGAACTCAGTAACGCTGTATATGGCCCAGGAGGCCTGTAAACAGTAGCTATAAAAAGTGATTGAGTAGGCTGCATAGATTTCATGACTAGAAGCTCAAAAGACGAAAACGTCATTTTTTTTTTGTGTAAATTGAAATTTGCTATTGTAAATGTTAGCAACACCTCTTCCTTTGCGGGATGCACGGGGGATATGGTCACTAGTGTAACCAGGAGGTGAGGCCTCATTTAACACAGTAAATTCATCAGGCTTAAGCCATGTTTCAGTCAGGCCAATCACATCAAGATTATGATCAGTGATTAGTTCATTGACTATAACTGCCTTTGAAGTGAGGGATCTAACATTAAGTAGCCCTATTTTGAGATGTGAGGTATCACGATCTCTTTCAATAATGGCAGGAATGGAGGTCTTTATCCTAGTGAGATTGCTAAGGCAAACACCGCCATGTTTAGTTTTGCCCAACCTAGGTCGAGGCACAGACACAGTCTCAATGGAGATAGCTGAGCTGAGTACACTGACTATGCTAGTGGCAGACTCCACTAAGCTGGCAGGCTGGCAAACAGCCTGCTGCCTGGCCTGCACCCTATTTCATTGTGGAGCTAGAGGAGTTAGAGCCCTGTCTATGTTGGTAGATAAGATGAGAGCACCCCTCCAGCTAGGATGGAGTCCGTCACTCCTCAGCAGGCCAGGCTTGGTCCTGTTATTAAGTTATTATTTACACTTTGGATGGCGTATCAATACAGCCAGTCACTACAAAGATACAGGTGTCCTTCCTGACTCAGTTGCTGGAAAGGAAGGAAACCAATTAGAGATTTCACCATGGTGACTTTAAAATAGTTAAAGAGTTTAATGACTGTGATAGGAGAAAACTGAGGATGGATCAACAACATTGTAGTTACTCCCAAATACATACATATATATATATATGTATACAGTGGGGCAAAAAAGTATTTATTCAGCCACCAATTGTGCAAGTTCTCCAACTTAAAAAGATGAGAGAGGCCTGTAATTTTCATCATAGGTACACTTCAACTATGACAGACAAAATGAGAAAAAAAATCCAGAAAATCACATTGTAGGATTTTTAATGAATTTATTAGCAAATTATGGTGGAAAATAAGTATTTGGTCACCTACAAACAAGCAAGATTTCTGGCTCTCACAGACCTGTAACTTCTTCTTTAAGAGGCTCCTCTGTCCTCCACTCGTTACCTGTATGATGGCACCTGTTTGAACTTGTTATCAGTATAAAAAGACACTGTCCACAACCTCAAACAGTCACACTCCAAACTCCACTATGGCCAAGACAAAAGAGCTATCAAAGGCCACCAGAAACAAAATTGTAGACCTGCACCAGCTGGGAAGACTGAATCTGCAATAGGTAAAGCAGCTTGGTTTGAAGAAATCAACTGTGGGGCCAATTATTAGGAAATGGAAGACATAGAAGACCACTGATAATCTCCCTCGATCTGGGGCTCCCCGCAAGATCTCACCCCGTGGGGTCAAAATGATCACAAGAACGGTGAGCAAAAATTCCAGAACCACACGGGGGACCTAGTGAATGACCTGCAGAGAGCTGGGACCAAAGTAACAAAGCCTACCATCAGTAACACACTATGCGCGCAGGGACTCAAATCCTGCAGTGCGAGACGTGTCCCCCTGCTTAAGCCAGTACATTGTCAGGCCCATCTGAAGTTTGCTAGAGGGCATTGGATGATCCAGAAGAAGATTGGGAGAATGTCATATGGTCAGTGAAACCAAAATATAACTTTTTTTGGTAAAAACTCAACTCGTCGTGTTTGGAGGACAAAGAATGCTGAGTTGCATCCAAAGAACACCATACCATACTGTGAAGCATGGGGGTGGAAACATCATGCTTTGGGCTGATTTTCTGCAAAGGGACCAGTACGACTTATCCGTGTAAAGGAGAGAATGAATGGGGGCCATGTTCGTGAGTTTTGAGTGAAAACCCCTTCCATCAGCAAGGGCATTGAAGATGAAACGTGGCTGGGTCTTTCAGCATGACAATGATCCCAAACACACCGCCCGGGCAACGAAGGAGTGGCTTCGTAAGAAGCATTTCAAGGTCCTGGAGTGGCCTGGCCAGTCTCCAGATCTCAACCCCATAGAAAATCTTTGGGGGGAGTTGAAAGTCCGTGTTGCCCAGCAACAGCCCCAAAACATCACTGCTCTAGAGGAGATCTGCATGGAGGAATGGGCCAAAATACCAGCAACAGTGTGTGAAAACCCTGTGAAGACTTACAGAAAACATTTGACCTCTGTCATTGCCAACAAAGGGTATATAACAAAGTATTGAGATAAACTTTTGTTATTGACCAAATACTTATTTTCCACCATAATTTGCTAATAAATTCATTAAAAATCCTACAATGTGATTTTCTGGAWTTTTRTTTCTCATTTTGTCTGTCATAGTTGAAGTGTACCTATGGTGAAAATTACAGGCCTCTCTCATCTTTTTAAGTGGGAGAACTTGCACAATTGGTGGCTGACTAAATACTTTTTTGCCCCACTGTATGTATGTATGTGTGTATATATATGCATAAAAAAAAAAAAAAGAAGATACCTATGTATATGTATCTTTTTTTAAATTCAGGCTGTAACACAACAAAATGTGGAAGAGTCAAGTGGTATGAATACTTTTTGAAGACACTGTAGCATTTGAGAGTTTTTAAATAGTATAGAAATGCAGTATTATTGACCGGGCATGCTGGGTACCTGCCCAGGGGCCCCGACCTCCAGGGGCTCCCCATATGATTTTGTTAGTAACTCTCACTCAGATATCATATTAACATGGCATAAGTCGTGTGTTCATGTGTCAGTCTGAGGGTGTTCAGTGTTGTTTTTGGATGTTTTAACTCTGAGTTATTTTGACAGCTTTGGTTTCAGTGTGTGTTTGTGTGTGTGTGTGTTGCAGTAGAAGAGACAAGTGTTGACAGGACCTGTGCTGGCTCTGTAGCATATGGCCTAATTCCCCCAGTGTATTGTGGAATTTTTCACTTTGCAGAAATAGTTGACTATGGCAGATACTCGATTGTACACGTACACACACTCACACATTTGCAGCCAAACCAATGCATCAAACAGCTATTTCCTGCTTTCCCAGCCAACAGGATCGGAACCATGTCAGAAGAATCACAACACACACATCTCGCACATTATTAACAGGAGAAAAAGGACTAGGCTACACATATTTTCTGTTCAATTCTGAACATAAGACATGCTGTATGCAGCAACACAATCTCTCTCTTGCTGCTTCACTTATTTATATACACACACACACACACACACACACACACACACAGGTGCAGCGATGTGACTGAGTGGAGTGTGTTGTGTGTGTGCTGTACTCTACTGTACAGTCTGGGAGCAGGCCCAGTGATATGTCCATAAATAAAAGCCCCTGCTCCTTCCTCTGCTCCAGGCAGCACCGTGACTTACGAGCCTGGACTTTTAGTGAGGCAAACCACTGGAAAGCTTCATGTTCAAACAGCCAGAACTTCTGAGCCCCTGAGTCACCCACACACTCCACTAAACATGCAAGTCATCCTCCTGGTTCAGTTTCAGGGTTAATAATGTTTGGCCCTTGGCCTCGTAGCATTGTTCAGGGGTTGACTCATGGTTGATCCTCAAACTCATTGTGTGCCTCTCTCATTCACTCTTTTTTTCACTGGCTTGTACTTCCTCTCACACTGTGTCTCTACCCCTGGGTTAGATTATGGTTGTCCCTCAGTATCTTGCGCTCCCAGGCCTATTCTAGGGCTAAATTATGTTTGGCCCTGGCTGTGGTTCTCCTCCCCGCTTCTGGGCTGAGTTATGGTTGGCACATCAGGCTAAATGATGTTTGAGTATACTGCCAGGCTTTTTTACTGCCACGGTTCGGGGCTGTTCACAATATGGCTTTTCACTGTCTGGATATTCCTGGACCCGGGTCCATTCCTCAATAATGTTTTAATGTTGGAAAGGTAACCTGATTCGCTTTTGTACACATATCTTCCATTCCGCCCGTTGGTGCCACACAGAGAGCACAGCACGTAGGTTGATTTAGGAAGGTGAGGAGACCACATTACCCAGCAGGTTGAGTTTCAACCGTCTTTAGCGCTGTCAACTTTACTCAGCACCAGACTAAGATGCTTTCTGGGAATAAGAGTCCTTTGTTAGGTTAACGCTGCCATTCTAACCGGTCTTGCCGAAAACTGAACACATTTTATTATCCACTCCAGCATTACGTCTCAGTCCTGAGACCCAAGCAAAAATTACCTTTTCATTTGTCTGACTTTCATTTATCTGCATGTCCAGCCCCTATATTTAGCCTCACAGTGGAGTGTGAGGCCATTTTCTTTTTAGGACAACCAGGGCTACAAGTAGAACACAAAACTATTTGATATAAACAGTTGCATTCATGATTTTTATTTGACAATCATCAATAAAAAAGTAAGGTCCCACAAAGCAAAATCCTGATAAAAATGAACTCGTATTAAGTTCAGAAATTGTTTGATTTCTATCCAACTAGCCAGTGACAACAGTGTAGAGTTTGGAGATTGTGACAGCAGTTATGTGATCTTATTAGAGTCAATCAATCAATCACATTTATTTATAAAGCCAGCATCAGCAGATGTCACAAAGTGCTATACAGAAACCCAGCCTAAAACCCCAAACAGCAAGCAATGCAGATGTAGCGGCACTGTGGCTAGGAAAAACTCCCTAGTTTTTCACAGGCTGTGACGGGTGGCCAGTCCTCTTCTGGCTGTGCCGGGTGGAGATTATAAGAGTACATGGACATTAAGGCCAGATTGTATTTCAAGATGTTCAAACGTTCATAGTTGACCAGCAGGGCTGTAGAGGGTGCAACAGGTCAGTACCTCAGGAGTAAATGTCAGTTGGCATTTCATAGCTGAGCATTCAGAGGTTGAGACAGCAGGTGCGGTAGAGGGAGAGTCAAAAACAGTAGGTACCACGACAAGGTAGCACGTCCGGTGAACAGGTCAGGGTTCCATAGCCGCAGGCAGAACAGTTGAAACTGAAGCAGCAGGACAACCAGGTGGACTGGGGACAGCCAGGAGTCATCAGGCCAGGTAGTCATGGTCCTAGGGCTCAAGTCCTCCGGGGGGGGAGGGAGAGAGAGAGAGAATTAGAGGGAGCATACTTAAATTCACACAGGACAACAGATAAGACAGGAGAATTACACCAGATCTAACAGACTGACCCTAGCCCCCCGGCACATAGACTATTGAAGCATAGATACTGGAGACTGAGACAGGGGTGGGTCGGGGGACACTGTGTCCTCGTCCGACGATACCCCCGGACAGTCCAACCAAGCAGGATATAACCCCACCCACCTCGCCAAAGCACCGCCCCCACACCACTAGAGGGATATCAATAGACCAGCAACTTACTACCCTGAGACAAGGCTGAGTATAGCCCACGATGATCTTCTCCATCGTACGAGCCCAGGGGGCGCAAAACCATTACAGTATTATAGTTACTACTGTATGTCCTGGGATTTCCTATGATATTCTATGTAGAAGAACCCCTTACAACTCTTGTGTAGCTTGTGGGCATCATATAGCAAAACATTACATGTCCGTGAGAGTCTCAGCTTTTCATGGATGACTTTTAATAATGTGTAGCTCAAACTCTTCAGACATTTTTGTCCAAAAAAAAGACCTGGCCCGGGCCCCTTCGGGATCCGCCCTTGTCTCACAAACACCACTCTAGCTCAGCCCCTGTTAATCACACAGACTAAGGGTTGGTATCTACGGATTTAGAAGAAGTACCCAGAAGTAGGTAGCTCAGACACACTATGTTTCAAATGGGTTAGACGTTACATCTTATGGTGGGACTCATTGGTGTAATATCAACAAATTCAAGTCGTTACATCTGTACTTGACATGACTCCATACATTTATATTTTGCATTCTGGAAAGTTGTCTAATTTTTCATTTCTCCTGTCTGTTTCTCCTCCAGTCATGTTTTTGGCCGCACTAAAGAAAACATTGGCCATGTAGTCCAACAGGAAATACTCCCTCATCTGTTCATGGCTCTGAATATCAACATGAAGAATTGGGCTTTATGAGGAGTTCATGTGTACCCCTCTCCTCTCGCCGCTATCCCTGGGGTCGCCCTGTCTGCCTGTCCGTCCCCCTCGCCCCTTCCTCCAGGCTGCCCCCCCCCCATTCTTCCTCTGTCTCTGTGGATCCTCCGTAGAGGAGAGGAGGGTCTTGGTGGGAGCACTAACCCTGCTTCACACTGCCAGCTCTGCAAATAATCAGAGACAACCTCTGATTCACATGTATTAGTCACACTCTGAGACAGCCTTACAGGACTCTTATCAGTTGTGCACGCACTCACATTCTCACAGACACACATTCCGTCCCACACTATGGTGTACACAAACATAGACTCTCACACTTGAACAACAACACTTCCAGTTACAGATGCACACTTGCACAGAGTATACAGCATACCCAATACAATGGCTGAGGTTCTCACAGCACATCTCCTCCAAGCTTCTCTCCTCTACCTGTGGAGTCTGGATCTCTGTTTCCATACAGTGTTGTTCCCATCAGGATATTAGGAAAAGTGGTTGTCTGTCAGTGGGTGGGTCTGTTAAGTGACTATCATCCATTAGTTCAGCTAACTTTACCTTAACAGGCTGCCACCCCAGGCAGACTAGTATGAGTATTCTAGTGTGTATGCACTGAACCATGGCATACCATGTGATCGTTTGTTTGATCAATTGGTTAATTTAAGGACTATGAATATACAGTGGTTCCTCCTTTTAAAAATTGCAGCGTACTGCGGCGCAGCTTGCATGGGGACGCAGAATTCTATGGCACGTTATTTAAATAACGTGCCAACCACTGGAACCATTCATGCTAGTTAGTGCTAGTTTGACCACCAGAGGGCATCTTTGAGAATAATTTGATAGCCTTCAATAATGGCTGTACTAGAGAATGCAGACACACGGGAGAACGGGGTTCAATTCCCCGAAGGGAACGAAGGACTAGGCTGTCCTTGTAAATAACAATTTGTTCTTAACTGATTCCATATGTGTTATTTCATAGTTGTGATTTCTTCACTATTATTCTACAATGTAGAAAATAGTATAAATAAAGGAAAAACACTGCAATGAGTAGGTGTGTTCAAACTTTTGACTGGTACTTGCTTAATTAATTTGATTAATATTATGGTGTTTCTATTCCAAGACAAACAAAAAACCCTCTGGGTTTCCGTTAGGATGGAATGGAAAATATGGCGCTGTACAACGTGACGGTCGGTAGTACAGTACTGGGCTATTTACGGGCAGGGCAAATGGGAGACCGGGGTTCTATTCCCAACGGGGAGGAAGGAGTAGGCTGTCCTTGTGCATTTTTTTCTTTATTTTATTTCACCTTTATTTAACTAGGTAAGCTAGTTGAGAACAAGTTCTCATTTACAACTGCGACCTGGCCTAGATAAAGCAAAGCAGTGTGACAGAAACAACACAGAGTTACACATCGAATAAACAAGCATACAGTCAATAACACAATAGAAAAAAAATAAAGTCTATTTACAGTGTGTGCAAATGGCATGAGGAGGTAAGGCAATAAATAGGCCATAGTAGCAAAGGAATTACAATTTAGCAGATTAACACTGGAGTGATAGATGAGCAGATGATGATGAGCAGTGATACTGGTGTGCAAAAGAGCAGCAAAGTAAATAAAAACAATATGGGGATGAGGTAGGTAGGTTACACTAAGAGCATAACATTTCTACACCCTAATTTTCTAATTCTAGTCTAACCAATACCCAAATGGAGATTAAGTGAAACTAAAAATCTCATTGATTTATCAAGACCAGTCCCCAGAGCAGCGTGAAACTGTGCTATTGCTTCTAACTTCAATATGCCCTTTTTTCCAAATTTTCGCCTAAAATGAAATACCCAAATCTAACTGCCTGTAGCAAGGATATGCATATTCTTGGTACCATTTGAAAGGAAACACTTTGAAGTTTATGGAATTGTGAAAGGAATGTAGTAGAATATAACATAATAGATCTGGTAAAAGATAATACAAAGAAAAAACCAACCGTTCTTTTGTATTTTTTGTACCATCATCTTAGAAATTCAAGAGAAAGGCCATAGTGTATTATTCCAGCCCAGGTGCAATTTAGGACACTAGATGGCATCCGTGTATGTGCGAAGTTTTAGCCTGATCCAATGAACCATTGCGTTTCTGTTCAACATTTTGTATCAAGACTGCCCAAATGTGCCTAATTTGTTTATTAATAACTTTTCATGTTCAATATTGTGCACTCTCCTCAAACAATAGCATGGTATTATTTCACTGTAATAGCTACTGTAAATTGGACAGTGCAGTTAGATTAACAAGAATTTAAGCTTTCTGCCAATATCAGATATGTCTATGTCCTTGGAAATGTTCTTGTTACTTACAACCTCATGCTAATCGCATTAGCTTACATTAGCTCAACCGTCCCGTGGAAGGGACACCGATCCCAAAGAAGACCTACACCACTTTTTAACAGCACATTACTCAACACTAGTGAGACTCATGTCGCCTACGGTAGACCTACAGTAAATATAAAAATATGACGTGACTCTCCGCCAATAATTACATATAGAGGATTGGAGGATATTTCTGTAATTCAGTGATATTTATTCCCATAGTAATTTGTTAATGATCAATAACTAAATAAACATTGTCATTTTGAAAGAGTATTTTTATCATTATTTTATTAATGAAAGCATAAAGATGCCATTTAGTTACATTGTTTTAGTTTGAACATGCAGACTGGCAATGAACAACAGAACAGCGGGAACATTTCCCTAGTCAGTGCCATTATTAGTGCAATACCCCTTAAAGTGTTGCCAGTGTGGCGGGGTGGGGGTCCACCCCCTCCCTTCCCCATTGGCCAGGTCGGTCTTCTGTGCGCGGCTCTGCTACCCATCCCATGCCCCCTGCCCTCGTGCCTTGAACCTCGCGTGCTTTCAGTGGATACAGCTGGAGAACTGCAAGGTAGTCCCATTGTGCACCACTCTGAAGCCATGACCAAAACATATTGTTCTGCTAATAACAGGGTTAATAATATATCTGTGAGAATACCCAACAGGCTTTTATATAATTCTAAATTAATAATAATAATAATCGCTTTGTTTAAAAAATAACAATATTTTGGAGATTTCAAATAACGTAAAATGAGTGAGGAAAAAGGCCATTCTTGAATATTGGGTGAGACATTGTTACTCATTTGTAAATTAAGCCAGTTTGTTATTTATAATTATTTATTTCTGTTTTTAGAGGGAGAAAAAACAAAAACCTACAGTCATCTCATGGGTCTCCCAGTCGAGGCCGGCACGGGTATTGAACTAGCATCGTCTGTAGCAACACAGCTTGCACTGCTAATGAAGTGTCTTAGACCGTTGTGGCCCTCAGGCACTGTACAACGTTACCGGTCGGGAGTGGCCTACAGTACTACAGTAAGAGCAAAATAATCCGAACAAAATAAAATAATAAAAACCTTAGTGTAACAACAGTTTTAGTTGTCTGTACATTATGCCTTGAATCTATTTTTCTGCGCCCAGAATTCTGCTCCTTTTACTCTCTGTTCTGAATGCACTATTTGTTGACATCTGTAACTGTAAAAGCCTTGGTTTCATGCATGTTAACAATAGAAGCCTCCTCCCTAAGTTTGTTTTATTCACTGCTTTAGCACACTCCACCAACCCTGATGTTCTAGCCGTGTCTGAATCATGGCTTAGGAAGGCCACCAAAAATCTTGAAATTTCCATCCCTAACTATAACATCTTCCGACAAGATAGAACTGCCAAATGGGGCGGAGTTAGCCTGCAGAGTTCTGTCATACTATCCAGGTCTGTGCCAAAACAATTTGAGCTTCTACTTTTAAAAATCCACCTTTCCAGAAACAAGTCTCTCACCGTTGCTGCTTGTTATAGAACTCCTTCAGCCCCCAGCTGTGACCTGGACACCATATGTGAACTGATTGCCCCCCATCTATCTTCAGAGTTCTTACTGTTAGGTGACATAAACTGGGATATGCTTAACACTCTGGGCGTCATACAATCTTAGCTAGATACCCTCAATCTCACACAAATTATTATGGAACCTACCATGTATAAACCTAAATCCGTAACCATGGACACACTCTTAGATATCATCCTGACCAACTTGCCCTCTAAATACACCTCTGCTGTCTTCAACCAGGATCTCCGCGATCACTGCCTCATTGCCTGCGTGCGTGATGGGTCCGCGGTCAAATGACTACCCCTCATCACTGTCAAACGCTCCCTAAAACACTTCAGCGAGCAGGCCTTTCTAATCGACCTGGCCCAGGTATCCTGGAAGGAAATTGACCTCATCCCGTCAGTAGAAGATGCCTGGTTGCTCTTTAAAAGTGCTTTTCTTGCCATGCCCATGCAACAAATGTAGAACTAAGAACAGATATAGCCCTTGGTTCACCCCAGACTTGACTGCCCTTGACCAGCACAAAAACATCCTGTGGCGTTCTGCATTAGCATCGAATAGCCCCCGTGATTTCCAACTTTTCAGGGAAGTCAGGAACCAATATACTCAGTCAGTTAGGAAAGCAAAGGCTAGCTTTTTCAAACAGAAATTTGCATCCTGTAGCACTAATTCCAAAAAGTTTTGGGACACTGTAAAGTCCATGAAGAATAAGAGCACCTCCTCCCAGCTGCCCACTGCACTGAGGCTAGGAAACATTGTCACCACCGATAAATCTACGATAATCGATAATTTCAACACACATTTTTCTACGGCTGGCCATGCTTTTCACCTGGCTACCCCTACCCCGGCCAACAGCTCAGCACCCCCTGCAGCAACTTGCCCAAGCCCCCCCTGCTTCTCCTTCACCCAAGTCCAGACAGCTGATGTTCTGAAAGAGCTGCAAAATCGGGATCCCTACAAATCAGCTGAGCTAGACAATCTGGACCCTCTCTTTCTAAAATTATCTGCCGAAATTGTTGCAACCCCTGTTACTTTTGTTCAACCTCTCTTTTGTATTGTCTGAGATTCCCAAAGATTGGAAAGCTGCCGCGGTCATCCCCCACTTCAAAGGAGTAGAAACTCTAGACCCAAACTGTTATAGACCTATATCCATCCTGCCCTGCCTTTCTAAAATCTTCGAAAGCCAAGTTAACAAACAGATCACCGACCATTTTGAATCCCACCATACCTTCTCAACTATGCAATCTGGTTACCGAGCTGGTCATGGGCGCACCTCAGCCACGCTCAAGGTCCTAAAAGATATCATAACCGCCATCGATAAGAGACAATACTGTGCAGCCGTCTTCATCGGCTTTCAACTCTGTCAATCACCGCTTTCTTATCGGCAGACTCAGTAGCCTTGGTTTCTCAAATGACTGCCTCGCCTGGTTCAACTACTTCTCAGATAGAGTTCAGTGTGTCAAATCTGAGGGCCTGTTGTCCGGACCTCTGGCAGTCTCTATGGGGGTGCCACAGGGTTCAATTCTCGGGCCGACTCTTTTCTCTGTATACTTCAATGATGGCGCTCTTGCTGCTGGTGATTCTCTGATCCACCTCTACGCAGACGACACCATTCTGTATGCATCTGGCCCTTCTTAGGACACTTTGTTAACAAACCTCCAAACGAGCTTCAATGCCATACAACCCTCCTTCTGTGGCCTCCAACTGCTTTTAAATGCTAGTAAAACTAAATGCATGCTCTTCAACCGATTTGTTGCCCGCACCCGCCCGCCCGACTAGCATCACTACTCTAGACGGTTCTGATTTAGAACATGTGGACAACTACAAATACCTAGGTGTCTGGTTAGACTGTAAACTCTCCTTCCAGACTCACATTAAGCATCTCCAATCCAGAATCGGCTTCCTATTACGCAACAAAGCATCCTTCACTCATGCTGCCAAACATACCCTCGTAAAACTGACTATCCTACCGATCCTTGACTTCGGCGATGTCATTTATAAAATAGCCTCCAACACTCTACTCAGCAAACTGGATGCAGTCTATCACAGTGCCATCCGTTTTGTCACCAAAGCCCCATATACTACCCACCACTGCGACCTGTATGCTCTCGTTGGCTGGCCCTCGCTACATATTCGTCGCCAAACCCACTGGCTCCAAGTCATATATAAGTCTTTGCTAGGTAAAGCCCCGCCTTATCTCAGCTCACTGGTCACCATAGCAACACCCACCCGTAGCACGCTCTCCAGCAGGTATATTTCGCTGGTCATCCCCAAAGCCAACACTTAATTTGGCCACCTTTCCTTCCAGTCCAAAATCACTGAAGCTGGAGTCTTATATCTCCCTCTCTAAGTTTAAGCACAGCTGTCAGAGCAGCTTATCGATCACTGTACCTCTACACAGCCAATCTGTAAATAGCACACCCAACTACCTCATCCCCATATTGTTCTTTATCCTCTTGCTCTTCTGCACCCCAGTATCTCCACTTGCACATCATCATCTGCACATCTATCACTCCAGTGTTAATTCCAAATTGTAATTATTTCGCCTCTACATTTGCGCATGCTGTACATAGATTTTTCTCTTGTGTTATTGACTCTACGTTTGTTTGTGTAACTCTGTTGTTTTTGTCGCACTGCTTTGCTTTATCTTGGCCATGTCGCAGTTGTAAATGAGAACTTGTTCTAAACTGGCAGGTTGGTTAAACCTGGTTAAATAAAGGTGAAATTAAAAATAAAATAGTAAGTAAAACTGAAGTTGTGCACAATTATCAGTTTCTTTTTAGGTTTATGTCACCCATTCATTGTCAGTTAGAGACACAGTAGGACCCAAAAGCATAATCAGTGCTCTAACTCCCCCTTGCGCTGGTCTGGAGCAATGAAGTGGTAACGCAGGGTACCGTACTAAACCACAAATTACCTCTGAATCCCGCGGCATAAGCTCGCAATTTTTAAAGGAGGAACTACTGTATAAATAGGAAATTCATATAATTTCCTCATGTCTGATGTCTATGTTGTTGTTCCCCTTTCAGGCCGTGTAACCCCGGAGCAGCTGTGTTCCTACGTGCAGCTGTTTAAAAGTAGCTGGGGAGCTCTAGAGAGTAACTGTGGGGTGCTCCAGCTTGGCCTGGCCACCGCCCAGACCCTCCGCCACCCCACCCTGCCCCGCTGGGACGCCTGCCTGGCTTTCGAGAGACTGCTGCTGCAGGTACCGCATGTACACTATACACACCGATCCCGATCACACCCAATTAGGCCTAACTTTTTACGGGTATAAGGCCCTCTCCCGCCCTCCTTTCGGAAAATCCGACCATGACTCCTTCTTGCTTCTCCCTGCCAACAAACAAAAACTTGAGGGAAGTTCCGGTGGTCAGTTCTGTAAAGCATTGGTCAGACCAATCAGAATTCATGCTCCAAGACTGTTTTGATCATGTGGACTGGAATATGTTCCGGGTCGCATCTGAAGATGGCATCAATGAATTTGCAGACTCAGTCACCGGATTCATAAAAAAATGCATAGATGATGTGATGCTGACAGTGTCTTTCAAAACTTAACCAAATCACAATCCGTGGATCGATAGCAGCCTTGTAGAAAAACTGAGAGAGAGAGATACTGGGGACAATAGTATGGTTAAACAGTACTAATACGACCTACGCAGATTGATCAAGATGGCGAAACAGAAGTATAGGGACAAAGTGGAGGAGGAATTCAGCAGGTCAGACACAAGGCATATGTGGCAGAGGCTCCTAGCGATCACGGATTACAAAAAAAAACGCCACCATACCAGACGAGTTAAACACCTTTTTCTCACGGTTGGAGCACAATGACCCTGAGCTGCAGAGGAGAGCCCCTGATGACAATGTGGGCTACATACTCACAGTCCCCACTGAGGACATACAGGGCCTTCGGAAAGTACTCAGACCCCTTGACTTTTTACACATTTTGTTACGTTACAGCCTCATTCTAAAATGGATTAAATAAAAAACAATCCTCAGCAATCTACACACAATACCCCACAAAGCGAAAACAGGTTTTTAGAGATTTTTACAAATGTATTGAAAATAAAAAAACAGATACCTTATTTACATAAGTATTCAGACCCTTTGATATGAGACTCAAAATTGAGCCCAGGTGCATTCTGTTTCCATTGATCATCCTCGAAATGTTTCTACAACTTGATTGGAGTCCACCTGTGGTAAATTCAATTGATTGGACATGATTTGGAAAGGCACACACCTGTCTTTATAAGGTCCCACCGTTGTCAGAGCAAAAACCAAGCCAGAAGGTCAAAGGAATTGTCCGTAGAGCTCCGAGACAGGATTGTGTCGAGGCACAGATCAGGGCAAGGGTACCAAAAATGTTTGCTGCATTGAAGGTCCCCAAGAACACAGTGGCCTCCATCATTCTTAAATGGAAAATGTTTGGAACCACCAAGACTCTTCCTAAAGCTGGCGCCCGACCAAACTGAGGATTCGGGGGAGAGAAGGGCCTTGGTCAGGGAGGAGACCAAGAACCCGATGGTCACTCTGACAGAGCTCCAGAGTTCCTCTGTGTAGATGGGAGAAACTTCCAGAAGGACAACCATCTCTGCAGCATTCCACCAATTAGGCCTATTAGGTAGCGTGGCCAGATGGAAGCCACTCCTCAGTAAAAGGTACATGACAGCCCGCTTGGAGTTTGCCAAAAGGCACCTAAAGACTCTCAGACCATGAGAAACAAGATTCTCTGGTTTGATGAAACCAAGATTGAACTCTTTGGCCTGAATGCCAAGTGTCACATCTGGAGAAAAACTGGCACCATCCCTACGGTGAAGCATGGTGGGGGCAGCATCATGCTGTGGGGATGTTTTTCAGAGGCAGGGACTGGGAGACTAGTCAGAATCGAGGGAAAGATGAACGGAGCAAAGTACAGAGAGATCCTTGATGAAAACCTGCTCCAGAGCGCTCAGGACCTTAGACTGGGGCAAAGGTTTACCTTCCAACAGGACAACGACCCAAAGCACACAGCCAAGACAACGCAGGAGTGGCTTCGGGACAAGTCTTTGAATGTCCTTTTGTGGCCCAGCCAGAGCCCGGACTTGAACCCGATCGAACATCTCTGGAGAGACCTGAAAATAGCTGTGCAGCAACGCTTCCCATCCAACCTGACAGAGCTTGAGAGGATCTGCAGAGAAGAATGGGTGAAACTCCCCAAATACAGGTGTGCCAAGCTTGTGGCGTCATTCCCAAAAAGATTCGATGTTGTAAACGCTGTCAAAGTTTTATTTGTAATAAATTGGCAAACATTTCTAAAACCATTTTTTGGGGTCAATTTTAGAATGCGGCTGTAATGTAACAAAATGTGTAAAAAGTCAAGGGGTCTGAATACTTTCCGAAGGCACTGTATCTACCTCAATTTCCCTGCACATCGACTTGGTACTGGTACCCCATGTATATAACTAAGCTATTATTGCTCATTGTGAATTTATTCCTTGTGTTACTATATATTTTTTATTACTGTTATTATTATTATTATTGTTTTATTTTTTGTATACTGCATAGTTGGGAAGGGCCCGTAAGTAAGCATTTCACTGTTAGTGTACACCTGTTGTTATCACGTTCTGACCTTAGTTCATTTTTTATGTCTTTATTTTAGTTGGTCAGGGCGTGAGTTGGGGTGGGCATTGTATGTTGTTTTTCTATGTTTTGTTCTGTTGTTATATTTCTATGTGTTTGGCCTAGTATGGTTCTCAATCAGAGGCAGGTGTCCGTCGTTGTCTCTGATTGGGAGCCATATTTAGGTAGCCTGTTTTCTAGTGTGTTTTGTGGGTGGTTGTTTCCTGTGTTAGTGTTTGCACCATACGGGACTGTTTCGGTTGTTTGTTCGTGTTTTGTTACTTTCTGTGTTCATTTTGATTTATTAAAAATCTATTATGGACACTTACCACGCTGCACATTGGTCCGATCCTTGCTACTCCTCCTCAGACGAAGAGGAAATCCATTACAGAACCACCCACCAAAAAAGGACCAAGCAGCGTAGTAACCAGGAGCAGAGGGTTCTGGACTCCTGGACTTGGGAGGAAATTTTGGACGGCAAAGGACCCTGGGCACAGCCGGGGGAGTATCGCCGTCCGAAAGAGGAGCTGGAGGCAGCTAGAGCGGAATGGCGCCGCTATGAGGAATTGGCGCAAGGTAACGGGCACGAGAGGCAGCTCCAGATTTTTTTGGGGGGGGTCACACGGGTAGATAGGCGGACTCAGGTAGGAGACCTGAGCCAACTCCCCGTGCTTACCGTGGCGAGAGAGTGGCTGGGCAGGCACCGTTTTATGCGGAGAAGCGCAAGGTGTCCCCAGTGCGCACGCATAGCCCGGTGCGCTACATCACGGCTCCTCGAATCGGCCGGGCTAGAGTGGGCATCGAGCCAGGAGGGATGATGCCGGCTCAGCGCATCTGGTCTCCAATGCGTCTCCTCGGCCCGGGGTATACTGCGCCAGCCCTACACACTCCCCGCACTTGCCGGGCTACAGGGGGGATCCAGCCAGGACGAGTTGTGCTAGCTCTGCGCTCGAGACCGCCAGTGCGCCTCCACGGTCCAGTGCATCCGGTGCCTCGGCCAAGGACAAGGCCTCCTGCATGTCTCCCCAGCCTGGTGAGTTCTGTGTCTGTGCTAAGCACTAACCCTCCTGCATGTCTCCCCAGCCAGGTGAGTCCTGTGCCTTCTCCCAGAGCCAGGCCTTCTGTGTGTCTCTCCAATCCCAGTGATAATCCATGGCACGAAGCCTCCAGTGATAATCCATGGCACGAAGCCTCCAGTGATGATCCATTGGCACGAAGCCTCCAGTGATAATCCATGGCAAGAAGCCTCCAGTGATAATCCATGGCACGAAGCTCCAGTGATGATCCATGGCACGAAGCCTCCAGCATGATCCATGGCACGGAGCCTTCAGTGATGATCCATGGCACGAAAGCTCCAGTGATTGTCCATTCGGCACAAGCCTCCAGTGATGATCCATGGCACGAAGCCTCCAGTGATGATCCATGGCACGAAGCCTCCAGTCATGATCCATGGCACGAAGCTTCCAGTCATGATCCATGGCACTAAGCCTCCAGTGATGATCCATGGCACGAAGCCTCCTGTGAGGATCCATGGCACGAAGCCTCCGGTGAGGATCCATGGCACGAAGCCTCCGGTGAGGATCCATGGCACGAAGCCTCCGGTGAGGATCCATGGCATGAGGCCTCCAACGAAGGACGTCAGTCCGGAGCCTCCAGCGACGCCTTCTAGTCCGGAGCCTCCAGCGACGCCCTCTAGTCCGGAGCCTCCAGAGTCTCCCTCCAGTCCGGAGCAGCCAGAGTCTCCCTCCTGTCCGGAGCAGCCAGAGTCTCCCTCCTGTCCGGAGCAGCCAGAGTCTCCCTCCTGTTCGGAGCAGCCAGAGCCGCCCGTCAGTCAGGAGCTGCCTCCCGCCTGTCCAGCGCTGCCTGAGTCTTTCGTCTATTCGGGGCCCGCTGAAAGGGTCCCCAGTCCGAGGTCGGCGGCGAGGGTCGCCGCTCCAAAGGCGCCACATAAGTGGGCCAAGACTATGGTGGAGTGGGGTCCACGTCCCGCACCAGAGCAGGATTTATAAAAAATCTATTATGGACACTTACCACGCTGCACATTGGTCCGATCCTTGCTACTCCTCCTCAGACGAAGAGGAAATCGTTACAGTTGTTTACAAAGCATGTGACAATAAAAATTTGATTTGATCTTCAATGAGGGAACATTTTCCACAGGTCTTCATACAAAGTGCTACTCTGATTCCACGGAGGAAAATGAGCAAGCATCACGGCCGCTCCAGGCTTAGCAGGCTAATGAGTCAATTTTGGATAAGTAGATCTGAGAGTCCAGCGAGTTGAGCACCTATCCTCATCAGAGCAGAGTGGTAATGATAACAGGAAGTAACATGGGTTAACATTGACCTCTGACCCAACAGTCCATTAGCCAGTTAAAATGGGCCTTCTCTATAAACAGGGCTCTCTCTCCCTATTAAACAGATAGTACATTATTCCGGGGCTGGGGCCATGCGGTGGCTGTGCAGTCAGGCCTGGTGTATGTAAACACAGCCGTCCCAGACCATCTCAGACTGTCTCAGGGTCCAGTGCAGGGGGAGAGAGAGGGGGGTTTATTCCTGGGTTACCTGACAGTGAGTAAACTCCATTAGCTATCTGCTCTGCATTCCCTCCCACTGTAATCCCCTTTGACTAAACACAGGAAGGAAGAGATGGGTAAATAACTCACTTCTCTGATAAACCAAGCAACTTTTTTTTCTCTCTCCTTCCCTGAAGTAAATTGAATGGATTGGTTTAACTAAAACAGTAACAGTGTCAGGATATGTCCATGTTGGTGTGTGGCATGTCTGTAGATCAGAGTGACACAGATATGAGCAGAACACAACATACTGAACAACGGAAGAGAGGCTAGGAGGGGGAGATGGGGAGAGGGAAGGAGATGAAGAGAGAGGGGGAAAGACGGAGTAAAGATGGAGAGAGATATCTATGAAGTAAGACAGAGAGTCTCTGAAATTGTGCTAGAGAGACTCAGGGACTTCCAGGCCCCTGCTGTTCACACTGTGAAGTGGCCCTCTGTCTCCACCGGGCTTACCGGTCCCTCCCTTCCCCCAGTGTTGAGGGGGTGTCTGGGGAATGGATGAGAGGACAGTCAGTCCAGGTCACCCCAGATATGAGGCTGTAAAGAGACGGTAGGGAGTCTAAGGGGTCAGCAGCACTGGACTCCTGGATGACTCACACCAGCATGTCAGTCATTCACACTCATTTGTTACAGTCTGCAGCCCCCCAGGGCAGTGTTTCCCAACTCTAGTACTCAAGTACCTCCAACAGCAGACATTTTTGTTGTTGCCCCGGACAAACTCACCTGATTCAACTCTTTGAGGGCTTGATGATTAGTTGACAAGTTGAATCAGGTGTGCTACAAAACAATGTGTGCTGTTGGGGGTACTCTAGGAGTGGTCTAGAATGTCACGATGCCCTGTGGGGGTAGGTAGGGGACAACAGTAGCAGATTGAGACAGTCCAGAGAGGGGAGGAATGTCTGGGCTGGCTTGGGGACAGGCTTCATACCCCTGGGGTAAAGACAATTACAGACTTAAAGCCCCTCTGTCTGTGGCATGCAGGTCAGATAAGAGACTACATATAGTGGACCTGACCAATAGTTAGACTAAACTGGCCATGTTGATGTAAACCAGATTTGACTAAACCAGACTAGATTGCATATTGGTCTTCTTATTAACTTTTTCTGATTGAAAGGGAAAATAAAACATTGATTTTGCAGAAATGTTTCTCGCAGCCTACTCACACTCTGCGGGGCCTACCATGGCTGTAGTGTTGAGCCTGTGCAGGAGAGGTCAGAGGTTAGGGTTCAGGGATTAGAGTTCAGTAGTCCGGTTAGCAGATGTTAATGCGAGTGTAGCGAAATGCTTGTGCTTCTAGTTCCGACAGTGCAGTTATATCTAACAAGTCATCTAACAATTCCCCAACAACTACCTAATACACACAAATCTAAAGGGGGAATGAGAATATGTACATGTAAGTATATGGATGAGTGATGGCCGAGCGGCATAGGCAAGGTGCAATAGATGGTATAAAATACAGTATATACATGTGATATGAGTAATATAACATATGTAAACATTATTAAAGTAGCATTATTTAGAGTGGCATTGTATAAAGTGACTAGTGATCCATTTATTAAAGTGGCCAGCGATTGGGTCTCAATGTAGGCAGCAGACTCTCTGAGTTAGTGATTGCTGTTTAGCAGTCTGATGGCCTTGAGATTGAAGCTGTTTCTCAATCTCTCGGTCCCAGCTTTGATGCACCTGTACTGACCTCGCCTTCTAGATGGTAGCAGTGTGAACAGGCAGTGGCTCGGGTGGTTGATGTCCTTGATGATCTTTTTGGCATTCCTGTGACATTGCGTGCTGTAGGTGTCATGGAGGGCAGGTAGTTTGCCCCCTGTGATGCGTTGTGCAGACCGCACCACCCTCTGGAGAGCCTTGCAGTTGAGGGCGGTGCAGTTGCCGTACCAGGCTGTGATACAGCCCGACAGGATGCTCTCGATTGTGCATCTGTAAAAACGTTTGTCAGTGTTTTGGGTGAGAAGCCGAATTTCTTCAGCCTCCTGAGGTTGAAGAGGCGCTGTTGCGCCTTCTTCACCACACTGTCTGTGTGCGTGGACCATTTCAGTTCGTCTGTGATGTGTATGCCGAGGAACTTAAAACTGTCCACCTTCTCCACTGCTGTCCCATCGATGTGGATAGGGAGGTGCTCCCTCTGCTGTTTCCTGAAGTCCACGATCATCTCCTTTATTTTGTTGACGTTAAGCGAGAGGTTGTTTTCCTGACACCACACTCCGAGTGCCCTCACCTCCTCCCTGTAGGCCGCCTCGTCGTTGTTGCTAATCAAGCCCACTACTGTTGTGTCCACGCAGTCGTGGGTGAACAGGGAGTACAGGAGGGGGCTGAGCACTCACCCTTGGCGGCCCGTCAGAAAATCCAGGACCCAATTGCACAGGGCGGGGTTGAGACCCAGGGCCTCCAGCTTGATGATGATGAGCTTGGAGGGTACTATGGTGTTGAATGCTGAGCTGTAGTCAATTAACAGCATTCTTACATAGGTATTCCTCTTGTCCAGATGGGATAGGGCCGTGTGCAGTGTGATGGCAATTGTGTCGTCTGTGGACCTGTTGGGGCGGTATGCAAACTGAAGTGGGTCTAGGGTGGCAGGTAAGGTGGAGGTGATATCCTTGACTAGTCTCTCAAAGCACTTCATGATGACAGAAGTGAGTTCTACGGGGCAGTAGTCATTTAGTTCAGTTATCTTTGCCTTCTTGGGTACAGGAAAAATGGTAGCCATCTTGAAGCATTTGGGGACAGCAGACTGGGATAGGGAGACATTGAATATGTCCGTAAACACACCAGCCAGCTGGTCTGCACATTCGTACAATGTTAACGCCGTAAAAATGGAAACATACATACAAACATAGTAACCAGAGTCAGATAGCCAAAAATAGCAACCCACAGACAATTAGACAATTAGGGATAAAGCGTCTGGCTGGTTGTTCTAGAATTTGACCCAGGGGCATATTGACAGACAGAGCAGAAGCCTTGTTTCTGATCAGTAATAGCTGGGAGCTGGAATGTTATGAGAGGCAGGTCGGGCTAATCCCAGCAGGGATGGAGCAACAGGCTGGGGTGGAGAGGTTAGTTCTACTCTGCTCCACTGCTCTCCTATTGCTAACATACTTACTACTGACTACAGCTATGCTCTATGCTCTTAATGAACAACAGACAACATGATTGACTGACCGTCACTCTCCCTTTCATATCCTCATTCAATAAAGTAGGCCTACTCCCTGTTCATTCAGTTTATCACTGTCTTTCAGAGAGCTTGTATCCCTCACTAACTGGCTCAGCCACTAGCTTGTCTATGGGAGGGATGTAGTACATGTATGGTTTGTGAGTAGCTCAGTCTGGGCTGTTGATGTAGAGGTAACTAGTGTGATGTTCCAGGAAGGGGTGAAAGGGAGTGTTTGTTGAGGCATACCCCACCCTTGTCCAGCGCTAGTCCCAGGCTGCACACAGGCCCTGTGATTGTGGGCTGGGTACGACCCAAATCTGCTCAATCTGCCCCATTCAGACAAACCCTCTTCCATTCCAGTGGGGGGCAGGGGCAGCATTGGTAGGTAGCGTGGCAGTGCCAGCAAAGTGGGTACCCTACCCCCACCAACCTTGAGGTAAAGCCCTACTGAGAGGTATTTACTGTACCCAAACGGCCCTCTTCATAACTCTGTAAACACCATGAACTAACACCACCGATCACACTGACCACATCTAGCTATATCACTACAACCACCATGTCAGCCTACACAACCACATCTATATTACTACAACCACATTTTTATCACTGAAAAATAAAACTATATTTCACACTCTATAACCTCGACAATATACTGTAACTAACTTCTAAAGTGAGGGAAAGCTTTCTTACGTGAGTAGGTAAAAATTAAATCTACTGTTTTCAGTTTTTTTTTACTGTTAACCACTGAGTGAATGAGAGGTCAGAGGTGTTGACCTGATCACAGGTTGACCTGACCTCACAGGACCTCTCTCACATGGTTACAGTCCATTCCCATGGCCTCACTAACATTACACCACCACCAGGGTGCCCAGCTCTGCTCACCGTTCCCTTCAGGGCAGCCCAGGGCAACCACCACACCAGCCAGAGAAAATAGCCATTTCATCCAGCCATGCAGTTTCCAATATAATTACCCTTCTCTGTGTCCAGCCTGTAGCCAGAGCCCAAGAACAGTGAAATGAAATCAATAGAGAGAGGGAGAGGAGCACAGAAACTCATTTCACTTAATAGCTCAATACAACTTGGGGCTCACATATTACGGGTCAATTTTGATTGCAAACATCAACTCTCTTGATCGTGAGTTCTGAGTCTTGATCGTGAGTTCTGATTTCGCAAGAACATGTTTTGAATGGGGTCCCAAACATACACAAAACACACATACATCAGCTAAAAACAGAAACAACAATACACAGTTGGGATCAGATGGTTATCACTGGGCCTACCTGGTATCTATTTTTACCTGAGGACACATTTTCCACTTTCTTCTATAAATGCCTGCTCACTACTATGATACTAAAGCTGGAAGGCAGAGTGGACTGTGAGAACTACGGATGTCAGAAGGGTACAGGACAGGCATAGACTAAAGTGGATTGATGTGGATCAAGGAGGACTAAGGTGGTAGGATACTGGTACCAAATAAGCTGCGGTATCTTCCTCCCTTTTTAATAAGCATGGGTCCAGCTCAGAAACCAGGTTTACAAGGTTGTTTTAAAATTCCACTTTGGCATGGGACGCTGACTGGCGCAGGCCTGTTTTGTTTTTCCGTGATTTACTTTAATAAGTTCCTAAATACTGTGCTGTCCTGCTGCTAGCTTTACAGCTTCAGGAATATAAAGAGACTATGAAAACAGAGAGGTAAGAGGACGAGGAAGTGGCTTAGGAATAGAGTAGTATTAATTAGATTAGAAGACGGTAGAACATGGCGCCTTACGACTCTTGTCTCCACTCTGTGTGAGAGCGTTTTTAAACTGTTAGCAGACCACTGCTATAGGTCAGAGGTGTGATAAGAGCGAGTGATGAGACGTACTCTCCCTCTCTTGTACTGTCTGTTTTCCTCACTCCCCTTCTCCAGCAACCCCTGACCCTGCCATGGTCTGACACATGTGTACATCCATCCCCGTGTACACTGCTTCCTCTCCTCCTGTCTCCTCAACAAACAACACACCTCCAGGAAAGCAGCCCCCCCCCCAGACATTTACAGGACCTGCATGTTTTTTCCTCCAAACACAACTGGCTGTGTTTATAAACAACAGGAGAGAGAGTCACAGTGTGTGTTTCTCTATCTGACAAGACAGTTTATCCCAACAAATTTGTGGTCATCTCGCCTCAACAGTGTCACCACCACCCGCTGTTCCACACTCACCTGCAAAACCTAAGCAAACTGAGGCAGACCGAGAGAGAAAAAGTCCCTCTCTTTGGTATGGTGTGTGAGCAACAAGATCTCTTAGTTTCACTTCGAAATTCGACTTATTATGGATGAACGTCTATTTTCTACAATTCCGCAAGATTACAGGGTTTATTCCGTGTGGTTACAGGGTTAAAACATTAACAACTGAAAGGGTCAAGTTTAGGTATTCATTCTGAGTAGTTAAGGTTAGGGCTATGGTTTAGGGAAGGCTTAAAACAAAAGAATTAAAAACAACATGCTGTTGTGGGGGAAAATGTCCATGGGGGAAGTAGAGGGGAGCTGATGGTTTAACGGTAGAAACTATTGGCCACTAGCGACTCTTGTGGCGGGCCGGACGCAATGCACGGTGACACGGTCGCCAGGTGTATGGTGTTTCCTCCGACACATTGGTGCGGCTGGCTTCCGGGTTAAGCTGGCGTTGTGTCAAGAATCAGTGCGGCTTGGCTGGGTTGTGTTTCGGAGGACGCACGGCTCTCGACCTTCGCCTCTCCCGAGTCCGTACGGGAGTTGCAGCGATGAGACAAGACTGTAACTACCAATTGGATACCATGAAATTGGGGAGAAAAAGTGGTAATATAAACTAAAACTAAACATTTGTTATTTCAGAAAAGGGTCAATGCAGATAATTCGGGTGGCTATTTGATGAACTATTTTGCAGTCTTATGGCTCGGGGGTAGAAGTTGTTCACGAGACTTTTGGACCTAGATTTGGCGTTCCGGTACCGCTTGCCGTGCGGTAGCAGAGAGAACAGTCTATTACTTGGGTGGCTGGAGTCTTTGACAATTTTGATCCACCACCACAATTCATCTCAATAGTATGTTTAATGTGCTATCAAGCACTTGATGTTACAATTTTCATCAGTGGAAAGGCCTTCAAATCCATTTCACAGACCATTGAACTGATACCTCATGACAAAGGCCTTAGTGTGAGTTGACAATGTATTTGAGTATTACAGTATACAGTAGGGCTGGGAATTGCCAGGGACCTCACGATACAATATTATCACAATACTTACTATAGGTGCCGATATGATATGTATTGCAAAATCGATATTCCGATTTTATTGCGATTTGATGTTCCAAACATATTGCTCACCATATGTCTGCTCCAGAGAAACAAGAGAGACATGAGTGAACGAGTTTTGATCAGTCAGAAATAAAAGTGCTGAAAACATGTTGGCTCAGTATTTAAAAAGAAGATGGAGAACAAGCTATAGAATGAAAAATACCGGAGTTTTGGCACAGGTACAGCCGACTAACGGTACCTACAGTAGCAAACAAAATATAATATAATATTGTCCCAAAATAATATCACAAATGTTACTGTGAGAACATTGAAACGGCTGATGTGCTTAAGGGATCCTTGGCTCTCATATCCCCCCTTTCCCTCGTTCTTTCCTTGGAGGAGGTATTTTTTCCCCTTTGGCAGAGCTTCACGTGTTGTTGGAGCTATGTTCACCACGTCAGTACTCCTCATCTGTGACACATTTTTGAACTTGTCTCTATTGTTTGCTGTGGCGACTTGGCTGAGGAGTCAGAACCATTGATGTCAGGAGTTTTCATGTGGCTAGGATTTATTTCTGTGTGGCTGTAGATCTAATGTTTTTCCCAGTCATGGGAGAGAGGACCTTGCGTGTCTCCGCAGGCTCACTCTTTAGACCTAATACCTCGACGTAGCCAGAAATACACACTTTGTACACAAAACTCAAAGCGAACATACTCATAACACAATGCTTATTGCTAGCGCAGGTAAAGAATAAAGTCCAATAGGAGAGGTGTGTAAACACATAAGTCATCTCATGCATAGCTTTGTGTTTGGTCTTCCCCTCTGTGTGTTTGGGGTTGAGACTGTGAGTCTCCAGGGGAGAGGGTTGCTGTGCAGTATAGGGAGCCGGGTCTGACTGTCCTCAGTAGAACCTCTCCTCTCCTGGTGAATCGGGTCAGTGTGGTCTGCTGACTGGTCCTGCTGGCGTCAGGCTCTTCTGAGCGTGCTCCGCTCCAGCCGGACACCACAGACTGGGGAAATCCCCCACAATGCTCTGCATTCACCCCTTCACTCTAATGAGGAAGGTTCTGGAAAGAGATTGGGGCCCTTGGAGAACGAGACCTAACAGTGACCCAGTGTCCCAGACAGACCGTGTAGAAACACCCTACCCAGGCCAGAGAGCGATTCAGCTAGGACAGCACTTTCCTGTGGTGGACCCTTATCCTGCTGTCTCTACACCTCATCTACCATTCCGTGTATTTGTCTGTTTTAATAGGGTATCAACGTCTCTCTTTATACTATTTATGGTGTAGTTACCATTCATTGTAGATACAGTAAGTAGTATTGGACAAAGATCCTTGTACTTTCTGGTCCCTCTCAATACTGTGTGTTTGTGTCTATGTGCGTGCACTGAGGCTGTAACAGTGGCTGTGCCTCCTGCCGTGTCCCATGGCATCAGACACAGGCTCTCTGTTCAGCCCTCTACCAGCTCCACCTCAACAGAGATTAGCTATCAGCTCATTTGTCACTACCTGCTGAGAGGTCGCAGGCCAGAGGGCGTGTGCGTGTGTCTGTGGTGTGTGTGTGTGTGTGTGTGTGTGTGTGTGTGTGTGTGTGTGTGTGTGTGTGTGTGTGTGTGTGTGTGTGTGTGTGTGTGTGTGTGTGTGTGTGTGTGTGTGTGTGGGGGGATCATGAGAGTAGATTTGAAGTTTTCATGGTGATTGAACAACCGAGGGCAAAGGGCTTATCTGATTGAAGAGTTAAGGATGAGATAATTGATCCGTTTGAGCTGTAATGGGTGATTGGCCTGTAGAGGGTTAACCCCAGCAGACCCATGCTGTACAGATGGAAACCTAACTGACTGGAATGTGTGTATGTGTGATGATGAATGACCAGTCTGTGTGTGGGATGTTCAGAGCTGATCTGGGCACTATGGGCAGAGCCCTGTTTGCTGCTAGGTTCCTGGGCAGTCTGAATTGGCAGGCAGCAGACTGGTCGCATCCCCTACTGCCCACAGTTCCCTGGATGGGGCACAGACTTCCTCTTTGTGGACACTGGGATGGGGAGGTGAGGGGAGTGTAGGAGTGTTCCCCTCAGGTCGATGGAGAACACGGGCAAGGGGACAAGGGCTCCTCTCTGTAACACCCTGTAATTATACCCAGCTGAGACCCATGGACCCCTCCAGTCATCCCCCCATATCTCCCCCTTCCCCCTCCTCTCTCCTCCACCCCAGTGCTTACTCATGCCCACCTTTAGACTGCCCTCCCTCTTGCCCCGGGGATGCAACCCACTCACCCATATGGAACAGGACTCCCCCGGTCACTATGGTGACCCCTGATCTCCATGGTAACTAAGTAGCGCAGGTCAGGCTGGGTCAATCAGAGACGGAATCCTGCCACCCTAGCCCTGTCATTAATTACCAACAATTCCCATGTGCTCTGATGCAGTGTCAACCCATTAAACCCAATAGGATAGGTCCAGGTGAAGTTGAGTGAGATGGGTTTGGCATTTTCATGACACCCTATCTGTCTGTAGCAGGGTGATGTTATGTGTTACGCTAGTCACACAGGTAAATCACCTCTGACAGTGTTTAGGAAACAACAGGCTCATGTTTGCCATAACCTGAGCTCACTCTTTGACCTTTTCACTCTTCAACAAGGCCTTGGAGTAACGTTTCCCTGAGAGTAGATCTGTAGTGTCCTGTCTGAGTCATTGTGGGGCCTCATGTAGGCAAGAAGATGTAATACTGTTCTCCTACCATCCAGGAGTCCGGGCCGTGTTTTAGTTAAGCTACCGCTGTGTACAGCGCCAGTCCTGTCCAACATTCTGTGTTTATATGTTTTGACAACGTCGGATTTATCTGCTTTTTTTTCTTCCTTTTTCTCAAGTGAAGCTGGTGTTTGCGTTTGTGAGGAAATCTTTGGATGAGAAATTGCATGCCGCTTTTTCTTAGCTTCGTTGACGGGGCAGGTTCACGTTTGTTGTTTCTGGAATCAACTGCTATGAGTTAGAAATTACACTCATCTGTGGAGTTTTCTGGGGGCGGCCCCCCTGTTACCCTACCCCCCCTCGCACAGTGTGATTGACAGCTGGACACAGAGAGGGGGAGATGCCCCAGGCTCTCTGTCTGCTCGGGTCTGGAGATACTTAAAGGCCCAGTGCAGTCAAAAACATGATTTTCCTGTGTTTTATATACACTGAGTATGCCAAACATTCGGAACACCTTCCTAATATTGAGTTCCCCCCCCTCTCAAACAGCCTCAATTCGTTGGGCGTGGACTCTACAAGGTGTCGAAAGCGTTCCAAAGGGATGCTGACCCATGTTGACTCCAAAGCTTCCCACAGTTGTCAAGTTGGCTGGATCTCCTTTGGGTGGTGGACCATTCTTGATACACACGGGAAACTGTTGAGCGTGAAAAACCCAGCAGTGTTGCAATTCTTCACACAAACTGGTGCACCATACCCCGTTTAAAGGCATTTAAATATCTTGTCTTGCCCATTCACTCTGAATGGCACACACACACAATCCATGCCTCAATTGTCTCAAGGCTTGAAAATACTTATTTAACCTGCCCCCTCCCATTCATCTATTCTGATCTACACATGGATGTCATGGAAAGAGCAGGTGTTCTTAATGTTTTGTATACTCAGTCTATGTTTCCACACTATGAGGTTGGAATTATACTGTGAATTTGTGAACATGATGATAATGGGCTTTTAGTGTAAGAGCTGTTTGAAAAGACTGCCTGAAATCTTTGCCTGTTTTCGTGGCATGGATTTTTAGCCTGCCTGGTGACATCAGTAATAGACCAATAAGAAAGAGTTCCAAACCTCACTGCCAATAACAGCTAGTTTTCAGTTTTCCCCTCCCACTCAGACCACTCCCAGACAGTCCTAGCAAGAGTCTTGCTTGAGAAATTGCTGTTTGCTAAGAAGCTATTTTTGTCATTTGAAAACAATCACAGAAAGGTACTTAATTGTTACCCAGAAATGATTTGATATCGAGTTAAAAGACGTATGCATTGGACCTTAAAATATCTTGCTATCGCTCCCTCCTATATGTCTCTTTATCCCCACTCTGTTTCTGTAGGCTACCACCTTTCTCCCTCCCTCTCTGTGCCCCCTCCTCTCGCCCCTCTCTTCCTACCCAATCTTTATTTTCCCCCTCTTTCTTTTCTTGGTTTTATACTTATAGCCTGATTCATGTCATGTGTTGATTGGTAGATATGGGTCCCCTTGTATTCCATAGGGATCAATCTGTTCCTGGAGTATAAATGAAGAACATGCAACCACATACTGTCAGATCTCTCTTTGTGAGCGCTCAATACCAAACCCAGACCAGAGTCGCCTTCAGCAGTAAATATGTATCTATGGTCATAACAATGGCACTCATCTGAATATTATAAAGGTCTGAGAACAATGGTCAAAGCACTGGATATGTTTATCGCTAACACATGTCAAACACAAAGCCCTAAGCCAAAACATGGTTAGTTAAAATGTATGATGCTTTTCATGGTTATGCTGCATTAATAAAAACAGGTTCAGGTTACATTGGATTAGGTAGAGCTCTGAGTCGGGTTCTAATGCTGAAAATGGTTGAAGATACTGTCTAACTGAGTGAGTTTTTTCCCATCGCCTGCCATGATGGAGTGCAGTTTAAACCCAAACTACGCAATACATGGAAAAACACACTCAGAAACACATGTAGGGAAAACCTCACTTATTTCTCTATTTTCCCCCCTCTAGCTTTCATCTGTAGTGAACTCAAATGGCCTCCTCTCTCTGCCTATTGTTCTGACTAGATGAGTAGATACATGTGGGCCTGTTTGTCCCAGTGTTGTTTTCATGGAAATGGCAAAAGAAATGAAAGAAACCCAAAACGAGCCCCAATGCCGAACCGCTGATTATGAGTGGATGGGGTGGTGGTGGAGGAGAGGGGGAGCGAGAGGGGGTGGGGTGGCTCATACGCCTGCCATATGCTCCCCCTACCTCTCCCTCTCTCCCCCTCTCCCATTTTCCTCTGTTATAATTTATTTAAGATGGCTTAGGGCTCACCCTTTCATGTGGTGTGTGTGTGTTGTGTGTGTGGTGGTGTGTGTGTGTGTGTGTGTTGTGTGTGTGTGTGTGTGTGTGTGTGTGTGTGTGTGTGTGTGGTGTGTGTGTGTGTGTGTGTGTGGTTGTGTGTGTGTGTGTGTGTGTGTGTGTGTGTGTGTGCGTGTGTTATGACATCATAGTCCAACAGCAGTGCTGTCTGCTTTGCTCTCTCTCTCATCATGGCAGGAGGGTGTCTGTCTGTGGCTGAAAGCCTTTGACACGATGATGGTTTATGGTTACGTTGTGTGTTTGGGATCTAAAGTGTGTACGGGTGGCCTTGTGCGTTTTTAGACAAGTCACTCAGTGTCATCTAGTGTTCTGGAGCAGACACCAGTTTGTTGAAAAGTTAGATGTTTTTAATCAAGCGATAGTGTAGGTCTCCAATGCTCCGGATACTGAGCTGAAGATGCACGCCCTTCAACAATATAAAGGTCATAAGTTCAACGGCCCACGCAGGATTTTGACATCACCACATTGTACATTACCTTCTGGTGGGTACTCTAACCGTTGCTCCACATCCTGCTCATGACATAATAATACAAATATCAAAGTGCAGAATCGACATTATATTTGCAGCTTTGCATATCTGAGGTTGGCTAAGATGGCTAGAAGATGACGCTGCAGTGGATAGCAGCCATCATACGGGCTCCTGAACAATTCTGTTATTTTGTGTGGAGGCCAATTGCAAACTTCAGACGGGCCTGGACATGCGCTGGCTTGAAGCAGGGGGACCTTTGCGTGCGCTGCAGGATTTTAATCCATGACGGCGTAGTGTGTTACTAATGGTTTTCTTTGAGACTGTGGTCCCAGCTTCTTTCAGGTCATTGACCAGGTCCTGCCGTGTAATTCTGGGCTGATCCCTCACCTTCCTCATGATCATTGATGCCCCACAAGATGAGATCTTGCATGGAGCCCCAAACCGAGGTGATTGACCGTCATCTTGAACTTCTTCCATTTTCTAATAATTGCGCCAACAGTTGTTGCCTTCTCACCAAGCTGCTTGCCTATTGTCCTGTGGCCCATCCCAGCCTGTGCAGGTCTACAATTTATCCCTGATGTCCTTACACAGCTCTCTGGTCTTGGCCATTGTGGAGAGGTTGGAGTCTGTTTGATTGAGTGTGTGGACAGGTGTCTTTTATACAGGTAACGAGTTCAAACAGGTGCAGTAAATACAGGTAATGAGTGGAGAACAGGAGGGCTTCTTAAAGAAAAACTAACAGGTCTGTGAGAGCCGGAATTCTTACTGGTTGGTAGGTGATCAAATACTTATGTCATGCAATAAAATGCAAATTAATTACTTAAAAATCATACAATGTGATTTTCTGGATTTTTGTTTTAGACTCCGTCTCTCACAGTTGAAGTGTACCTATGATAAAAATTACAGACCTCTACATGCTTTGTAAGTAGGAAAACCTGCAAAATCGGCAGTGTATCAAATATTTGTTCTCCACTGTATAAGCTGTGAGTTTCACGTTTGGGGAAGATAATATTCACCATAAAAATCCACCTTTATAATAAAATCATTACATGCATAATTGCATTTGCGGTCACTTGATAATGGGGTTTTCCACTAATAGCCTACTACCATGTGCGCATTGCTGCCCGTATAATGTGAAGAAAATAGCCTAATAGTTTAGCAACATTTTAAGCTAAACGTTCTGATTGTTGCATCAACCATATTGCATAAAAATGTTTGGAATATTTATTTCTAGCACAAAATAGAATAGGTTGACTTTTGTACTTTAGAGGACAGTAGATTGACATAAGCTAGTGCTTTTGCTGTTCGTTAGGCCTACTCATCTTGTCGGCTGACGAAAAGTAATGTGGAACGTTCTTCCAATTTCTTTTATATGCACCTCGGAGTTGCGTCCCCTACGTGTCGGTCTTCACTTGTATTTAGCCTGTGAGAAACCAGCTGCGCGCGTGCGCCATCATGCATAAATGTATTTTGTCCCCCACACCAAACACGTAATCACGACACGCAGGTTAAAATATCAAAACAAACTCTGAACCAATTACATTCATTTGGGGACAGGTCGAAAAGCATTAAACATTTATGGCAATTTAGCTAGCTAGCTTGCTCTTGCTAGATCATTTGTAATATTTAGCTAACTTGCAGTTGCTAGTTAATTTATCCTGGGATATAAACATTGAGTTGTTATTTTACCTGAAATGCACAAGGTCCTCTACTCCGCCAATTAATCCACACATAAAACGGACAACTGAATCGTTTCTAGTCATCTCTCCTCCTTCCAAGCTTTTTCTTCTTTGAACTTATATGGTGATTGGTATCTAAACTTTCATAGTATTACCACGACGACCGACAACACAGTTTGTCTTTCAATCACCCACGTTGATATAACCAATAGGAGATGGCACGTGGGTATCTGCTTCTATAAACCAATGAGGAGATGGGAGAGGCAGCGCGATCTGCGTCACAAATAGAACTGACTTCTATTTTAACCCGTGGCAACGCAGACGTTTGTTGATGTGCGCGAGCAGTGCGGGTGCAATAATTGAATAATATAGATTTCTACATTTATTTTGCAACGCTCACGCACGCGACGTGAGCGGTGTAGTCGAGTGTGAGAGAAGCTTTGGATTGCACAGCACACTCAGGGAGAAGGGCACAATGCAGCATTCCTGCCGCAAAAGGTATGGATTTTTTTTAGGGCGATGCCGCCGTGAAATTTGAGGCATTATCAAATGCTTGTCAAATTGTGAATGAGAGATTATTGGAGTGTGTACAGCCTGCGCAAAAAAAACAGAGCAGAGCTCATGCCTTCAAAGCAATTTTTTTCAAATCCTCATTAGAGTCATCATGGAGCCTTACAATGTATTAGAAATCGAAACATATAGCCCAACGTTTAGTTGTTCTACAAAGTTACATTAATAACTCTAAATTAAGCATATAGGTGTACCTATTTCATTGTTGACCGCTCATCACAGAATAGCTGCATGTGCGCACTCCCTCAAATCATTTGGAGAAAATACTTATATTTTATGAACCTTTTTCAAATGTATTCGTCATACTATAAAATAATGCCACGGAATTTTAACCAAATCTTGTCTGCTAAATGAACTAGTGTAGCCGACAGCCATTTTGCATCGCCAGATCAGGGCCTAACAAAAGAACAGCTCAGAGCATGCTTTTCTTTTCTTCTGAAATAGACTACATTTTCTTCATATCATGCTTCTTTAGACCTGTCTAAAATAAATCATGGAATTATTGTGAAGGTGTAGGCTATATTACATGGATTTATTAGACTTTGTGGAAGCCAAGAGATGCTGAATGTGTTTATGTTGATTAACGGTCAATTACCGTGAGACCGACAGTTATTTTCTTGACAATCACCAGCTGACGAAATTTCGTGGCCACCACAGCCTTTGTCATATCCTATGTTTCTCAGTCGTGGCTGAACAGAGACATGGATAATATACATCTTGCTGGTTTTTCTATGCATCGTCAAGACCGGATGGCAGACTCGGGTAAGATGAAAGGAGGAGGGGTGTGTCTCTTTTAAAAACAGCTGGTGTGCGATCTTTCTAATGTTAAGGGGGCGGCAGGTAGCCTAGCGGTTAAGAGCGTTGGGCCAACAACCGAAAGGTCACCAGTTCGATTCCCCGAGCTTACTAGGTGCAAAATCTGTTGATGTGCCCTTGGGCAAGACACTTAACCCTAATTGCTCTGGATAAGAGTGTCTGCTAAATGACTAAAATGTTAAGGAAGTCTCGAGTGTTTGCTCATTTTGCTCGCCTGAGTTGATAAGCTGCAGATCATACTATTTACCTAGAGAGTTTTCATCTACATTTTTCGTAGCTGTGTATTTACTACCAACAAACTGATGTTCGCACTAAGACCGCACTCAACGAGCTGTATAGGGCCATAACCTTTCATGAGCCTCTACCCCGGGTCCGGGATCACCCCCCACCGCCCCACACTGTGATTAGCATAGCTAGCATAGCTTCACAAGTAGATAGTAGCATCTAAATATCATTAAATCACAAGTCCAAGACACCAGATGAAAGATACAGATCTTGTGAATAAACCCATCATTTCTGTTTTTTAAAATGTTTTACAGGGAAGACACAATATGTAAATCTATTAGCTAAACACGTTAGCAAAATACACAATTTCTTTGTCCACCATTTTTTCTCTCCACCAGTAGCTATCACCAATTCGGCTAAACTAAGATATTGATAGCCACTAACCAAGGAAAAAACTCATCAGATGACAGTCTGATAACATATTTATGGTATAGGATAGGTTTTGTTAGAGAAATGTGCATATTTCAGGTAGAAATCACAGTTTACAATTGCACCCACCATCACAACTCGACTAGAATTACTAAAGAGAGCAACGTGTATGACCAATTTACTCATCATAAAACATTTCATAAGAATAGACAAAGCATAGCAATGGAAAGACCCAGATCTTGTGATTCCAGACAATATTTCAGATTTTCTAAGCGTTTTACAGCGAAAACACAATAAATCGATAAGTTAGCATACCACATGTGCAAACGTTACCAGAGCATCGATTCAAGCCAAAGAGAGCTATAACGTAATCATCGCCAAAATATATTAATTTTTTCACTAACCTTCTCAGAATTCTTCCGATGACACTCCTGTAACATCATTTTACAACATACATATACAGTTTGTTCGAAAATGTGCATATTTAGTCATACAAAACCGTGGTTACACAATGAAAATAGTAGGAAATCAAGCCTCAAAATGTCGGACGTCATCTTTCAGAGTGATCTAGTTTAATCGAAAGCTAATCATATACTTGACTAAAAAATACAGGGTTGCACAGGAACGAAAGACAAATTAGTTCTTAATGCAATCGCTGATTTACATTTCTAAAATTATCCTTACTTTCTTATACAGCGTTCGCCAAGAGAAGCTATAACAAACAAAATGGCGTAATATGCGTTTAAAATATTTTGACAGAACAACGATTTATCATATTAAATATTTCTTACTATTGAGGTGATTTTCCATCAGATTCTTGGGCAATGTATCCTTTCTTGGGTCTAATCTTCTTTTGGTCGATAGATGTCCTCTGTCCTTCGAAATATCCACTAACGATCGAACGGGACCCCGAAACGTGCCCAAAGTTTCAGAGTGCACGACAAAGAAATTCCTCAAAATCGCACTAAACGGATATAAATTGCTATAAAACGGTTCAAATTAACTACATTATGATGTTTTCAACAACTATAACGACTAAAAACATGACCGGAGAAATATCACTGGCTAAACAACCATTTGGAAGGAGGCAGGTCTGATGTCCATCTTGCGCAAGACGCATGCAGGAAGAGGTCGGTATTTCCACGTTTTCGTGTTTTATAGTGGCTCTGATTGCGCAATCGAATCCATTCAAAGCGTGATGACGTACTGACACCCAGAGGAAGACGTAGGCAGTGTCGGTTTCTCCATAGCATCTACAGGCACCTTAAAACCGACCCCAGATCAGGGGTCAAAACTTCTGAAATCTGACTCCCTGTCAGGAAAAGTGCTGTAGAAGTAGTTCTGTACCACTCAGAGACAAAATTCCAACGGCTATAGAAACTAGAAAGTGTTTTCTATCCAATAATAACAATAATATGCATATTGTACGATCAAGAATTGAGCACGAGGCAGTTTAATTTGGAGACCAAAAAATGCTAATGCGGAACAGCACCCCCTATAGTTGCAAGAAGTTTTAACGAGCTGTATAGGGCCATAAGCAAACAAGAAAATGTACATTCAGAGGCGCCATTTCTCATGGCTAGTGATTTGACCTCATTTTTACCGGCATGTCACCTGTGCAACTAGAGGCGACAAAACTCTAGATCACCTTCACTCCACACACAGAAACACATACAAGGCCCTCCCTTTGGTAAATCAGGCCATAACTCTATCCTCCTGCTTCCTGCTTACAATCAAAAACTCAAACAGGAAGTACCAGCTGAATACGGAAGTGGTCCAATGAAGCAGATGCTAAGCTACAGGACTGTTTCGCTAGCACAGACTGGGATTCATCCGATTAACATTGAGGAGTTTACCACATCAGTCACCAGCTTCATCAATAAGTTGCATGGTCACTTTGTGTCAAAATGCAAGCCGAGATCTACCGCTCCATAATATGGACTTGGTCTTTTACCAAATAGGGCTATCTTCTCTATACCACCCCTACCTTGTTACAACACAACTGATTGGCTCAAATGCATCAAGAAGGAAATAAATTCCACTAATTAACTTTTAACAAGGCACACCTGTTAATTTAAATGCATTCCAGGTGACAATCTCATGAAGCTGGTTGAGAGAATGCCAAAAGTGTGCAAAGCTGTCATCAAGGCAAAGGGTGGCTACTTTGAAGAATCTCAAATCTAAAATATATTTTGATTTGTTAAGCATTTTTTTGGTTACTACATAAATACATGTTTCATTTCATAGTGTTGATGTCTTCACTATTATTCTACAATGTAGAAAATAGTCTAAATAAATAGAAACTCTTGAATTAGTTGGTGTGTCCAAACTTTTGACAGGTACTGTATGCAACATTAACCGAATACACTGAACAAAAATATAAACACAGCATGTAAAGTGTTGGTCCCATGTTTCATGAGCTGAAATAACAAATCCTAAAAATGTTCCAATCTCACAAAAAGCTTATTTCTCTCAAATCTTGTACATAACGTTGTTTACATCCGTATTAGTGAACATTTCTG
Organism: Salvelinus sp. IW2-2015; assembly: GCF_002910315.2. NCBI lineage: Eukaryota > Metazoa > Chordata > Actinopteri > Salmoniformes > Salmonidae > Salvelinus > Salvelinus sp. IW2-2015. The sequence goes on along the minus strand of NC_036853.1, from coordinate 22,350,449 downwards.
CTTTGCCAAGAGAATCCATCCACCTGACAGGTGTGGCATATCAAAAAGCTGATTAAACAGCATGATCATTACACAGGTGCACCTTGTGCTGGGGGCAATAAAAGGCAACTCTAAAATGTGCAGTTTTGTCACACAACACAATGACACAGATGTCTCAAGTTTTGAAGGAGCGTGCAATTGGCATGCTGACTGCAGGAATGTCCACCAGAGCTGTTGCCAGATAATTGAATGTTAATTTTTCTACCATAAGCTGCCTCCAACATTGTTTCAGAGAATTTGGCAGTACGTCCAACCAGCCTCACATCCGCAAACCACGTGTATGGCGTCGTGTGGGCGAGTGGTTCGCTGAGTGCCCCATGGAGGCAGTTTGGTTATGGTATGGGCTCATATATATGCTACGGACAATGAACACAATTGCATTTTATCGATGGCAATTTGAATGCAGAGAGATACTGTGACGGCATCCTAAGGATCCATTTCTATTCATCCGCCGCCATCACCTCATGTTTCAGAATGATAATGCACGGCCCCATGTCGCAAGGATCTGTACCCAATTCCTGGAAGCTGAAAATGTCCCAGTTCTTCCATGGCCTGCATACTCACCAGACATGTCACCTATTGAGAATATTTGGGATGCTCTGGATCCACTTCCCGCCAATACTTCGCACAGCCATTGAAGAGGAGTGGGACAACATTCCACAGGCCACAATCAACAGCCTGATCAACTCCATGTGAAGAAGATGTGTTGTGATGCATGAGGCAAATGGTTGTCATACCAGATACGGACTGATTTTTCTGATCCATGCCCCTAACTTTTCTGTGACCAACAGATGCATATCTGTATTCCCAGTCATGTGAAATCTATAGATTAGAGCCTAATTTATTTATTTCAATTGACTGATTTCCTTAAATGAACTGTAACTCTTAAATTGTTGCGTTATGTTTATATTTTTGTTCAGCGTAAAAACAGTTCTGTAGGAATGAGGTTTGCGCAGTAGGCCTACTACATTATCACAGCATATTGGCTATGGATGGCCTGACAATATTGTTATTTCAGGTGGGACGGGTGTCCTGACTCTTTATGGTCAATAAAGATCCCATGGCACTTATCGTGAGAGTAGGGGTGTTAACCCCGGTGTCCTGGCTAATTTCCCAATCTGGCCCTCATACTATCATGGCCACCTTATCATCCCCAGCTTCCAACATTGATCCCCGCTCCTCTCCCCTGTAACTATTCCCCAGGTTGATGCAGTCAATGAGAATGGTCTCAGTCAACTTACTTGGGGAAATAACGGTAAAAAAAAAAAAAAAAAATGGTTTATTTCAAAACATGAGCTATGATAAAGAAAATATCAGTTTTATTGCGTGGTAGGAACATCTGAGCATAAATTTAAATAATTAGCTTTCCTGGACTGATGGTAGGCTACCTCTATCGGATGATCAGTCCTGGAGGAGGGGGGAAGCAGTAGAGGATCCAGCAGCAGAGGATCCAACAGCAGAGGATCCAGCATAAGAGGATCCAACAGTAGAGGGTCTGTCTCTCTCGTTTCCTCCAGTGAGACTGACCATCAGATGCAGCTAGCCTACAATCAGTCCAGTAAAGCAAATTGTTTAATTGCGGTTTCGGTTCAAATCTTAAAAAATTATCACCGTTCTTGATTTTGATTGCTGTAACAACACAGATATAAAACTATCAATAAAAGTCCCATGATGGTAGTGACTGCCCATTTAATACTTAACACTTATTAACTATCATTTATTCACATTGCTTTACTTTAATCAAATACAGTGGGGCAAAAAAGTATTTAGTCAGCCACCAATTGTGCAAGTTCTCCCACTTAAAAAGATGAGAGAGGCCTGTAATTTTCATCAGGTACACTTCAACTATGACAGACAAAATGAGGAAAATCCAGAAAATCACATTGTAGGATTTTTAATGAATTTATTTGCAAATTATGGTGGAAAATAAGTATTTGGTCACCTACAAACAGAAGAATTTCTTGGCTCTCCAAGACTGTAACTTTTTCTTAAGAGGCTCTCTGTCCTCCATTCGTTACCTGTATTAATGGCACCTGTTTGAACTTGTTATCGGTATAAAAAGACACTGTCCCACAACCTCAAACAGTCACACTCCAAACTCCACTAAGGCCAAGACCAAAGAGCTGTCAAAGAACACCAGAAACAAAATTGTAGACTGCACCAGGTGGGAGACTGAATCTGCAATAGGTAGCAGCTTGGTTTGAAGAAATCAACTGTGGGAGCAATTATTAGAAATGGAAGACATCAAGACCACTGATATATCTCCCTCGAGCCGGGGCCCTCCACGCAAGATCTCACCCCGTGGGTCAAAATGATCACAAGAGGAGCAAAAATCCAGAACACACGGGGGACCTAGTGAATGACTGGAGAGAGTGGGACCAAAGTAACAAAGCCTACCATCAGTAACACACTACGCCGCCAGGACACTCAATCCTGCAGTGCCAAACGTGTCCCCTGCTTAAGCCAGTACATGTCCAGGCGTTGAGTTTGCTAGAAGCATTTGGATGATCCAGAAGAAGATTGGAGAATGTCATATGTGTCAGTATGAACCAAAATGTAACTTTTGGTAAAAACCAAATCGTCGTGTTTTAGGGAGGACAAAGAATGCTGAGGTTATGCATCCAAAGAACACATCCTACTGGTGAAAGCATGGGGTGGGAAATAATGCTTTGGGCTGTTTTTTCTGCAAAGGGATACAGGACGACTAATCGTGTAAGGAAAGAATGAAATGGGGCATGTACTCGTGAGATTTTGAGTGAAAACCTCCTTCCATCAGCAAGGGCATTGAAGATGAACGTGGCTTGGTCTTTCCAGCTGACACATATTCCCAAAAACACCAACGCCCGGGCACGGAAGGAGTGGGCTTGTTAAAGAAGGCATTTCCAAGTTCCTGGGAAGTGGCCTAGCCAGTTCTCCAAGAATCTCAACCCCATAGAAAGATCCTTTTGGAGGGAGTTGAAGTCCGTGTGTGCCAACCAAAGCCCCAAAACCATCCAACTGCCTCTAGGAGGAGATTTTCTGCATGGGAGGGATGGGCCAAAAATATCCAGCACTAGTGTGTGAAAAACCTTGTGACGACTTAGAACGTTTGACCATCTGTCATTGCAAAAAGGGTATATAACAAAGTATTGAGATAACTTTTGTTATTGACCAAATACTTATTTTCCACCATAATTCGCAAATAAATTCATTAAAAATCCTACAATGTGATTGTCTGGATTTATTTTGTTCCTCAATTTTGTTGTCAGTAGTTGAAAGTGTACATATGATGAAAATTACAGGCCTCTCTCATCTTTTTAAGTGGGAGAACTTGCACAATTGGTGGCTGACTAAATACTTTTTTGCCCCACTGTAATTCAGTTGTGTATATTACATTTATTATATTTGCTGACTTTATTATTTCATTCCAAGTCATCATCTCATCTCTATAGAGCTGCTGCCTATGCTGTCTGACAAAATCACTATTTTAGTAGTTCTTCAACATAAATAAAGAATACTTTTATGACTTCTGAATACCAACTATCAATCACTTAGATAATGTTTTTGTAGGTAGAGTAACTTTCAAAGCAACTGCTCTATCCCTTTCAATCATGCATTCTTACGTAGCAGGCGTAAAAGAAGACCCAGACCGGACAAGTAGGCGCGCATTGAATTATGGTCATTGTAGTTAATTACCACGTTTTCTGCTCTAAACTATGTTGAATATTGGCCTGTTGGAAACTACAACTCCTTATTACATCGCACAGTTCCGACTTGATCTGATGTGCCCATTGAGCTTACAGAAAGAAAGTAAAAAATCAACAAAAAAACTCCCCTCAGGGGTGTGTACTTAGTCCCCTTCTGTACTCCCTGTTCACCCACAACTGCGAGGCAAAACACGACTCCAACACCATCATTAAGTTTGCTGACGACACGACAGTGGTAGGCCTGATCACCGACAACAATGAGACAGCCTATAGGGAGGAGGTCAGAGACCTGGCCGTGTGGTGCCAGAACAACAACCTCTCCCTCAATGTGAGCAAGACAAAGGAGCTGATCGTGCACTACAGGAAAAGGCGGGCCGAACAGACACCCATTAACATCAACGGGGCTGTTATTGGGGGCCTGCCATTCAGGACCTCTATACCAGGCGGTGTCAGAGGAAGGCCCAAAAATGGTCAAAGACTCCAGCCACCCAAGCCATAGACTGTTCTCTCTGCTACCGCATGGCAAGCGGTACCAGTGCACCAAGTCTGGAACCAACCAGACCCTGAAAAGCTTCTACCCCCAAGTCAAAAAACGGATAAATAGCTAATTAAATGGCTACCCAGACTAGCTGCATTGACCCTGACTCTCTTGCACTGATTCTATGCACACACACTGGACTCCACACCACACACACTGGACTCAACACTACACACTGGACTCAACACCACACACACTGGACTCAACACCACACACACTGGACTCAACACCATCACACACTGACTCAACACCACACACACTGGAACTCAAAACACCACACACACTGGACTCACACACCACAACCACACTGGACTCAACACCACACACACTGGACTCAAACCACCACACACACTGGACTCAACACCACACACACTGGACTCAACACCCACACACACTGGACTCCACACACACCACACGGACCACACCACACACACTGGACTCCACCACCACACACACTGGACTCAACACCACACATACTGGACTCGTACCACTGCACATCAACTCGATACTGGCACTTCCTGTATATAGACATGTTATGTGTACTCGTTATGTTATTCATTATTCACTGTGTATTTATTCCTGTTTGTCACTATTTACATTTTTTAAATGTTTTTTTCATCTTTAAGTCTGCATTGTTGGAAAAGGACCCGTAAGTAAACATGACTTAGTCTACACCTGTTTTTTGAAGCATGAGACAATTATTATTATTTTGAATTGATTTGAGCTCATCCGTTCTACCCGTTGTCTCTGTACAGCAGTGCTGTTCCTACAACTCAGAATGATCTTTTTCACAAACGTTTGATCCTCCATCTGAGTGCCTTGTGCCTACACTATCACTCTTTTAAATGTCAGACGTTGATCTCTCCATCTCTCTTTTTTACCCTCTGTGTCTGGAGCGGTAGGACACTCCAGGATGGCGATGGAGAGAGAGAGATGGTCCTCAGGCACTTCCTTGCGGTGCTTGGCTGCACTTTTATTATTTCGTCATGGTCTAGGGTCTAGCGCTTTGATACAGTCCTAACTCAACCTGTATGGCAGACCAATGTAAGATACAGTCCTAACTCAACTCTGTATGGACAACGATGTAAGATACAGTCCTAACTCAACCCTGTATGGCAGACCAATGTAAGATACAGTCCTAACTCAACTCTGTATGCAGACCGATGTAAGATACAGTCCTAACTCAACCCTGTATGCAGACCAATGTAAGACACAGTCCTAACTCAACCCTGTATCAGACCAATGTAAATACAGCCTAACTCAACCCTGTATGACAGACCAATGTAAGATACAGTCCTAACTCAACTCTGTATGGCAGACCGATGTAAGATACAGTCCTAACTCAACCCTGTATGGCAGACCAATGTAAGATACAGTCCTAACTCAACCCTGTATGGCCGACCAATGTAAGATACAGTCCTAACTCAACCCTGTATGGACAGACCAATGTAAGATACAGTCCTAACTCAACTCTGTATGGCAGACCAATGTAAGATACAGTCCAACTCAACCCTGTATGGCAGACCAAGTAAGATACAGTCCTAACTCAACTCTGTATGGCAGACCAATGTAAGATACGTCCTAACTCAACCTGTGTATGGCAGACCAATGTAAGATACAGTCCTAACTCAACTCTGTATGCAGACCAATGTAAGATACAGTCCTAACTCAACCCTTGATATGACAGACCAATGTAAGAACAGTCCTAACTCAACTCTGTATGCAGACCGATGTAAGATACAGTCCTAACTCAACCCTGTATGGCAGACCAATGTAAGATACAGTCCTAACTCAACCCTGTATGGCAGACCAATGTAAGATACCGTCCTAACTCAACCCTGTATGACAGACCAATGTAAGATACAGCAGGATGCTAGAGAGGGAGATTGAAAGAGACGGGTGATTGAAGAAAATAAGAACATAGGAATGGAAAGATACTGTAAACAGGAGTTCAAAGATGAAAGAGTTGTAAAAAAGATTTGTAAGTAAAACATACTGAAAATGTTGATGGAGGAGAGACCATGTGACCATGCACGTTGGTCTGTCTGGGTTATCAGACCAGTTACCGGGCGGAGTGAAATGGAGCAGGGAGCTCTTAGTTGTCTCCATAACGTGGTGATGTTTTTAAGGCTTGTTTAGGGGCTGAGGTTTGGAGAGTTGTTGGAGGCTGGATGGGGTATTAGGGATGTGTTTAGCATCTGGTCAGGAAGAGAGATGATCAGGACGGATGAGGAAGAGGCATTTTCACGGTATGGAGACGAGGGAGGTTCAGCGTTTTCTCTTTTTTTATTTTATTTTATTTTTTAACTTGATTTGTTATCATACAAGGCCCTTTTTTGCTCTAGATTGCAGGAAATGGCAAATCTCTGAGTCCAAAGGGGATTCAAAAATGGTGAACCAATGCTTTAAGGGTCTGTGTGTGGGGGGCGGGGTTGCAGTCTGAACACGGACATTTATACAATCAGAGTGTCAGGACTCCAACAAACGCTATTCTATCACAACCTGTCGTTGAGGTTTGACAAAAGGCTTTACCTTGAACATAAATTCAGAGGCATTCAGAAACCGACACTTAGAAAACAGCTGCACCTATTCTAAACTTCTGCAGCACTTTTAGCCGTGTGCATGGAAGAACACACAATGTATGTCAGAAAAACAACTGCTGTGTAGGCTGTGTACCCTGGCTGACTATAGTCCAACACTCTACACTCTACACACGCACACATACACACACCGTCTCCACCCCCTCTCCTAATCACACACATGGGCTTTCTTGTGAAGTCTCAGCCTGGGCTGATTTGATTAGAGCTGTGTTATTGTAGTTCTGAGTTATTGTATCTCTGAGTTTATTGTAGATATATCGTGTGATTACTCTGAGTTATCATAACTGGAATAAGAATAGGAGCTCTTATCTTCCCAGACTGGGAGGAGAGAGACTGAGGGTCAGAGTGTTCTGGAATTGAGGAACGGAATCACACCCTGAGAAGCAGAGGGGGAGAGAGAGGTAAGAAGACGAGAGAGAGGTAGGAAGGATGAGGTAGAGAGACCTACAAAGAGGTATAGAGAGAGGTAGCGAGAACATTTTAGAGCGAAGCACACACAAAGAGGTAGGGAGAATACTGCATGAGTGGATATTCCATTCGAACCCTCTCTCTCTGCTGCTGCCACAGTGGTTTTCTGCTGAGCTGTTGGCTCTGGGAAAGTTTGTCCTGTGGAGACTAGACTGCCTCCCCCCTGGTTTAATGTTGTTTGTATTGTTCAGTTTCACCGTGTGTGTGTGTGTGTGTGTAGAACGAGTGTCAGCAGACATGGGCGTGTGTTTTCACACACACACAAAGACCGATGTGCTGTGCACCCATCAGCCTGCCACTCTGTCTCCACCCTGACTACCCCATGTAAACACACTCCCTCTGCCAGCAACCTCTCTCAGGGCAGAGGTGTGTGTGTGTGTGTGTGTGTGTGCGTGCGTGCGTGCGTTTTAGGGAAATGGGTGTGAGGATGTGTGTGTCTGGAAGGATCAGTGTATGTCTGACTAAACTTTCTCAGTCTTTGGCTACCGCATGTTGTGTTCGACCCCTCCCTTCTAACAGGCACACACTATAGAATGACCGTTGGTGTGAGGAACCATTCCTCCTATTTGTCAATTATTTAATGAGGCCTGCATGTTGGATGATGTGTCCAGCCAGCTGTCAATCACACAGCTCCGCCCTTCATCGTCATGTTGAAAACTCCATTTATATGGAAGTTCGCAAGTGCCTTGTGAACACGGCTCTCAATATGAATGTATTTGTTTGTGTGTGTGTGTGTGTGTGTGTGTGTGTGTGTGTGTGTGTGTGTGTGTGTGTGTGTGTGTGTGTGTGTGTGTGTGTGTGTGCGTGCGTCTGTCTTCTGGTGTCAGCACTCGGCAGTGATTTGGTGGAACTGTGTAGTTACAACTAGTCTGTGTTAGCAGCACTGACAGAGGTGTGCTGTGTGTGCTGAAAGAAATCATGATAATAATAATTGACTCGTAAATATGAGCTTTATGAGTCACCTCACAGCAGCGGTCGCCGGGGACGACCATCCAGCCAACGGCACGTACACCCCCTTCACCTAGGCGATAATATCTCTCCTTATACGTCTCCTTTTCTTGTTTGTGCTCTGTTTATTTCTCGCTCTCTCTTTATCTCGCCCAAGTCCACTGCATCCTTAATCAGAAGTCCTGAATATTTTGGATTTTTCTGTTTTTCACAATCTTATTTTTTCCCATAGACATCGAGGAAGACGTTTCTGTGCTTGTTGACTCATGTTTGTTGTTTCTCCCCATAATTTTCTTCCACAATTACATGCTGCAGGCTAGATGTGTCTCTGTGATTGTGTAAGTGCAGGATTGTAAATTTGTGTCTGTTTGTGCGCCAGTGGCGGTCGGTGCCATTTAAGATAAGGGAAGACTAATGTTTTTTTAATGAGCATGGCCTTGTTTCTATTACAGCATATTGGATGACTGTCATTCATATTCCATTCACCCAGTTCAATGTAACATTGATAGGTTTAGGCTACTACATGATACTCAAATGTTCCCTGTACTCATCATGAGGTTGCTACAACCTAGCCTATAAATTAGTTTTTAACAGGTCGAGATACAAATTGGAGCAATCAAGGTAATGATGTGACAGACAGTAAAACATTCAATTTCGCCTTGCACACTCTTGCCTGCATCTAGCTTATCTCGGGTGTAATTATTAGTCCAAACTAAAACGAGCGTTTCCATTGGACAAATTCAGCTAGGTCCATCCCTGTTTCGTTCCGTTTGCTTCCGTTTTAAGAAACATTTTGCAACAGAATCGGCGGAATGAATACACCCCTGATCACCCGCACACGCAGTTCACTTTCATAGCAGTCACATAGGCCTACAGTATCATCACTTTATTCGCTGTATAATTTATTCTCGTATCTACGTGCTCTCCTCCTCTCACCTTTTCCCTTCACTTGTGGACTTCAGTGCACAACACAACAACTGTCTGTGACCAGGAAACAACAAAAAAACTCTCCCAAGCCAAACCTTCATACTGTACCATAACCGCTAACCCGCTACACAGCCTACATTGTCACCATATTAGCTAACGTCATAGTCAACATAGCTACTAGAACTAATGCGTAAGTAAACCTACTATCCAATCCATGTGTACAATCATGCAGTACAGTGTAGGCTATAGCAAGCAGTTTAGCAGTTGGTGGCAATACATTTATACAACCGAAAGCTTACCTTGACTTGGAAGAGTTGCAGTGTTGGATAGCCTTAGCCAGCTAGCTAACAAAAATAGCATTCCTCTCTGTTTGAGTCAGGTTGTTGAGTAGGCTAAATTAGCTGCATTAGCTAGCTGAGTAAGTGGAAGGTAAACTAAGAAGAACAAAAAATACAACGAAATATAGCTATCTCTCTCGCTCTCTCTTTCTCTCTGAAGCTTCTCCTTAAAGAAATTAATTTGTTCAACACTGTGAAACTATCGTCTTTCTCTGACATTTTATGCACTGCAGTGCTAGCTAGCTGTAGCTTATGCTTTCAGTACTAGATTCATTCGCTGAGTGATTGGATGGACAACATGCCAGTTCATGCTGCAAGAGTTCTTATAGGTTGGAGGACGTCCTCTGGAAGTCGTCATAGATACTGTGTAAGTCTGTGAAAGGGGGTGAGAACCACGAGCCTCCTAGGTTTTGTATTGAAGTCGATTGAAGAAACTAGCTGTCCTCCGGCTACACCATGGTGCTGCCCTACAGAGTGCTGTTGAGGCTACTGTAGACCTTTGCAAAACAGTGTGTTTTAGTCAGTTATTTGGTGACGTGAATATATTTAGGATAGTTTTATCGAAAAGAAGAAAAAAAATATTCTGAAATTCACTCCCCTTCCTCCTCTAAGGAGCCTCCACTGGTGTGCGCGGCTGCACAGTCACGTATGTGAGTGTGTGTGCCTGTGCATGCATGTGTGTGTGTGTGTAAGCTGTATTTAGCCGTTTCCTGTGTATAGCTCTGGCAGGCAGATGAGTGTAAATGTTTGTAGAAGAGTAGGCGTATGGAGGTGTGTTTGTGAGGAGTCTGTATGATAGTGATGCAGGTTGAGGTAAACAGATGCAGTCCTCAGTGTAATCCAAGTCAGACAGGGTCAGATTGAAGGGGGAAGAAGGTTGAGGGGATAGAGTGGACTGGGATGGAGACTTTGTTTATATGCACACTCACGGCAAAGCCCCCCCTCCTACCCATCAAGCAGATGTGCAGATGTTGAGCCTCTTGCTCTCTGTCAGACACACACGTGCACACACACACACATTGTAAACACAGGGTTACCTCTGTGACCCCTGTACAACTGTGGGGGTTGTAAGTGGGGTACTGCTCCTCCTCATTTATGTACCCCGCCCCCCCCCCCCCCCTCGCTAAGGGACTGGCAGTGTCAGCAACACAGCTTTTCTTAAACGGTCTCAACCCTAGTATTCTAACCAATGAGACACTGCCGTGTACTCTTAAAGCCTTGGCAATGTTTTATACAAAGTGTAAGATGCCACACCCTGGCTGGACACTATGCAGCAATGGCAGTTAGGACTGAATGAATATCCATAGCTGTGACATACCGTTGAAGTCAACAGTGCAGAATGTGCAGTCGCAAAGCAACGGCACACAGGAAACACACACGGCTAATAGTCCAAAAATGATACTATTATTCAAATGATATGGTCCCTGTCTAATAAAGACTTCCTCCTCTCCTCTTCCCTACCCGTGTTAGAGTGATGTGGCTCATGCATGGTGTAATACTGACCCCCACTGGCTCACTATAGAACTGTCTGGACAACTGTGAACAAACAAACTGAAAGGCTCTCACATCTGTGCGCACACACATTTTCTCTCTTGACCACTCACACACTCATACACCCGCCCATGCATACATGTTTTTGCTCTCTCTTCAACACACTAGTTAGCTCACACACACTCACTCTCAAACACACACACTCGCTCTCATTCAGATTCAAAGTGAATGAAGGCACAACTCTTATTGTGAAAAAGCCGTCCCTCCCCTCCTTTGTACTGCTCACACTCATAGTTATCCCTTTTTCCCTCCCCCCCCTTTTTTCCCCCCCCCCCCCCCCAGACACTGAAACTGAAATCAGATGGGCTAGCTTAACCTTTTTAAACACTAAGTGTAGTTTCTCGCTGAGAAAAATTAAGGTTCTGTTGTTATATGAATTGTCTCTCTGGAGAAGTGTCCGCTAAATTACTTAAATGTATAACGAGGGAGAGAGAGCAACTGAAGGAGAGATGAATAGGAGAGAGTGATTTTTTTTTTTTTTTTTTTGCTCTGAATCTTAGTGGGAAGGCTACACACTCTGTTTCACTTAGTCCTGAAAGGGTAGTTTTGCCTCAAACTTTTCACTCTGCTGGCACCACCAGAATATATGAGGGCTGGTTGTTAGGGACTGTAAAACCTTGGCTTTACCAGAATGATGTGTAGTAGAATCATGTGTACCTGTGTGTAAATCAGTGTGCGAGTGATTCAGAATCTCTCTCGCTCCCCGTATGAGAGAAGTGCGGGAGTTTTTACATGGCCCAGGGGTTTGCGGCTGAATAGAAACTATCATCTGATGAATTACGCCGTAACGTGTTGCAGCCGAGCTTCACCAATTCCCCCCCGTCTCCAAACACTTGGATGTTTACATGTAGAACTTGAGGTTATTGAACTTGAAGTTCATGACATAAACTAAAAGTATTTTCGCGCACGTGGATTATTGAGCAATGGAGAACTGTGCCATAGATTCTGTAGATTAAAATATGGAGTTTAGAACAATATGGAGATTAGGGTTGTGTGTGTTATGAAAAGTGTGTTTGATATGTCATAGTGTGTGTGGTGTGCCTGGCCGGCTGAGGTCTAAGTGCGGCCACAGTGACCAGTGTGTGGCTAGCGGCGGTGACATGGTGGAGCGTGGGGGGCTGTGTGTCGCGTGTGTTTGTGTTTGTGTCCTGTATACAGTCGCCACTAAATTACAGCCTCTGAACACAAACACACACAGAGAGAGAGAGAGAGAGAGAGACTCTGAAAGAGAGAGAGAGATTCTGAAAGAAAGAGAGAGACATTCTGAGAGAGATTCTGAAATAAACATTCTGAAAGAGAGAGAGATTCTGAAAGAGAGAGAGAGAGATGCTGAAGGAGAAAGAGAGAGAGATTCTGAGAGAGAGAGAGAGAGAGAGAGAGAGAGAGAGATTCTGAAAGAGAAAGAAGATTCTGATTAAATGAGAGATTCAGACAGACAGACAGACAGACAGACAGACAGACACAGAGAGAGGGGGATTCGGAAAGACAGAGACAGACAGACAGACACAGAGAGACCGAGCGAGGGATTCTGAAAGCAAACAGCCAGAGAGACATACAGCCAGAGAGAGAGAGAGGGATTCTGAAAGCAAACAGCCAGAGAGACATACAGGCCAGAGGAAAGAGAGAGCGGATTCTGAAAGCAAACAGCCAGAGAGACATACAGCCAGGAGAACGAGAGAGAGGATTCTGAAAGCAAACAGCCAGAGAGACATACAGCCAGAGAGAGAGAGAGGGGATTCTGAAGCAACAGCCAGAGAGACATACATCCAGAGAGAGAGAGAGGATTCTGAAAGCAAACAGCCAGAGAGACATACAGCCAGAGAAAGAGAGAGTGATTCTGAAAAGCAAACAGCCAGAGAGACATACAGCCAGAGAGCAGAGAGAGGGATTCTGAAAGCAAACAGCCAGAGAGACATACAGCCAGGAGAGAGGAGAGAGGGATTCTGAAAGGCAAACAGCCAGAGAGACGTCACAGAGACGAGGAGGGGATTCTGAAAAGACAAACCAAGCCAGAAGAGAGAGGATTCTGAAAGAAAGACAGAAGACAGACAGACAGACAGACAGAACAGACAGCACGACAGACAGCAGACAGACAGACAGACAGACAGACAGACAGACAGACACGAGTGATTCTGAAAGACAGACAGACAGACAGACAGACAGACAGAACAGACGACAGACAGACAGACAGACAGACAGACAACAAGAGAGGGATTCTGAAAGACAGCCAGACAGAGAGACAGAGAGAGGGATTCTGAAAGCATACAGCCAGAGAGATATATTCTGAAAAACAGACAGACAGACAGACAGACAGAAGGACAGACAGACAGACAGAGCAGACAGACAGAGAGGGATTATGAGAGAAGAGAGAGATATTCTGAAAGACAGACACGACAGAGGGATTCTGACAGACAACATGGGACAGACGAGAGGGATTCTGACAGACAGACAGACAGACAGACAGACAGACCAGACAGGACAGACAGACAGACAGACAGACAGACAGACAGACAGACAGAGAGAGAGAGAGAGAGAGAGAGGGATTCTGAAAGAGACAGTCAGAGAGACAGACAGCCAGAGAGAGAGAGAGTGATTCTGAAAGACAGACAGACAGGGAGAGGGATTCTGAAAGACAGACAGACAGAGCGACAGAGAGAGAGAAAGGGATTCTGAAAGACAGACAGACAGAGAGAGAAGGATGGATTCTGAATGACAGACAGAGAGACAGAGAGAGCGATTCTGAAAGACAGTGAGATGGGGATAGATTTCGAAAGAGCAAGAGATTGGCAGAGATAGCTGTTGATTGGCCGACAGTTGATGTGTGTCCCTCTCTCAGTGGGGTTGCTGGAGGTGGTCTGTCCCTGCCTCTCTGCCGCTAGTCTGACTTTGAATGAGTCCCAAGCCGAGGAGTGTGTCCAGGCCAGGCCAGCTGAGCGGAAATGGCCTGGTCTCAACACACACTGTTGTTTGGAAATGCAAGCCTCATTTAAAGGGGAAGATATACGGCCCCAAGTTTCTATAAATGTAACAGGCAACAGGCTGATGGGCCCAAGCAGGCTTCACCTTACCTTTAAGAGCTTTTCCATCCCCCTTCTGGAGTCCCTATCACTCCATCTCTCTTTTTCTTTCTTTCTAAGTGTAAATGTATCCAACAATCTGCCTTTCCATATCCACTTATCTCTCAACATATTTTTCCTCATGTTTCTTTTTCTTTTCCTATCCATCTCAACCCTCTTTTTCCCTCACTTGTTTTTTTTCTCCACAAGTAATTTATTTTCTCTTACACTTTTCTCGCTCATTTTGATGCCATGTCCATTTTGAGTCCCTTTACCAGGTCGTATTGTATAGTGTGTGTTGTTGTTTGTAAGCATGTCCCAGAGCCTACCCACGGGGTACAGAGCCTACCCACGGGGGACAGAGCCTACCCACGGGGGACAGAGCCTACCCACGGGGGACAGAGCCTACCCACGGGGGACAGAGCCTACCCACGGGGACAGAGCCACCCACGGGGACAGAGCCGACCCACGGGGGACAGAGGCCTACCCACGGGGACAGAGCCTACCCACGGGGACAGAGCCTACCCACGGGGACAGAGCCTACCCACGGGGGACAGAGCCGACCCACGGGGGACAGAGCTCTACACACGGGGACAAGCCTACCCACGGGACAGAGCCTACCCACGGGGACAGAGCCACCCACGGGGACAGAGCCGACCCACGGGGACAGAGCCGACCCACGGGTGTGAGCTATAGCGCGATCCGAGCTGTGAGCATGAGCGCTACCCACGGGGGACAGAGCCTACCCACGGGGGACAGAGCCTACCCACGGGGGACAGAGCCTACCCACGGGGGACAGAGCCGACCCACGGGGGACAGAGCCTACCCAGGGGTAACAGTCAGCACAGTGACTGTCTGACTCTGACTGCTTCAATGCAGAGCCTTTGATCCTCTCCAAAGAGGCCATTTTAGGTGCTGTAAACGAGCTGGTGGAAGTACGACATGTTTTCCAGGAGACGTTAAGGAGATTCCCTGATAGACGGCTCACTGTCTCAACCCTCGTTGATCTCGCTAATTGAGAGAGCGGGAGTAGTTAAAAGACAATATACTCTGGATTAGTAGTGGCCTGTGCACTGTAAAATTGGGGATAACGGCAAGCCTGCGTTTAGAAACACAGATGGAAAGCGGTGAATAAAGATGCTGCAGAGCGTGGAGGCCAAGGGACTGTCCTTATGTCTACGGTGCGTTTCCTTTGTTGTCTGTGTAGGTATGAGTGGAGCTATTCCAATGCAAATCCAATTCCATTTCCCTTCTCTGCTCGCGTCTCTTATCTCCCTCTTGGTTTTATGTTAATAGCTGGATGGCCCGAATGCAAATGAGTGTCGGATATAGAAAGCAATGACCTGTTTGTGCATTTCAGTACACACACACACACACACACACACACACACACACACACACACACACACACACACACACACACACACACACACACTAGAACCACTGTGTATAGGTAAGAGCTGGGAGCAGTTTCTCAACCATTCTTTCTCATTTCATCTACATTATGAGTGTGCTCAGTGCCAGTGGCCACAGTGTTTATAGTCTAATTTCCGCTCTCCTCTTTTAAAGACTCTGTTTGATATCCACACCTCTCACACCGGACCGAGCTATGGCCCTAAAAAGAGACAAAGGGATTCACTTTAGTTTTCCATTTCCGACAGGACTTCACACAAATTTCCATCTTCTGATAAACAGAGAGATTCCGGTGAACCAGGCTAGAATTCATCATGGTTGTCACCGTGGGTCACAGTGTGCAGTGTGTGTGTCTGTTTTGTCTGTTTTTGGGGTTGTTTACATGTTCAAAGCTCTGCCTCTCTTTGGAGTCCGGCTGCAGTTCATTATGGTTTTCCAATTTCTTCTCCAACAAATCAATAAAAAGCAAACCATGCTCACTGTGATTTAGCTCCGAGAACTTCATCATTGTCTCTTCACCTCAATATCCAGCTGCGTATGTCTGGTGTGACTTTGTGAATGCAAACTGTTGTGGGAGCCTGCCGTGTGTGTGTGTGTGCGTGTGTGTGCATGTGCGTGTCTGCTTCAGTCAAATTCAAAATAGTTTTTCATCCTCGTAACCATAGTAAAAGCAAGCTGTCAGTCATCCAATGAAAAGTGACTCTTGACCAGTGTAGAGTGTCCTGCTCTGAACCTCCTCGACCTGTCCCCCCCCTCTCTGCCCCCTCCCCCCTCTCCTCCCTCTCTGCCCCTGGGCCCAGAAAAAGTTTCATTGTGCAGCAGCGAGCGTTTGGCGTCTGGTTCTAGTTAGCTCAGCTCCATCTGAAACACTCACCTTCCTCTAGGGGCTGCATCTGGAGTTGGTTTCCTGTTCGGGCTGGCTGCACTGCGCTGGCCAGGGGCGGGGTTTGGCCCAGCCCTGTGATTGGGTGACATGGAGGCTTTATGAACCCCAGGATGGATGAAACTGCCAAACACTAGTCTGTCAATCACTGACCTAACTGACAGCATCGGACCAGAGAGAGTGTTTGATTGGTGCAGATTGCCAAGCAGTTAAGTTCCGTATCTATCAGGGACTTCATGATGCGTCTGTCTCTCGTCACTGTGAGGGTATCAGCTCTCAACATTTTATCATAGCATACTCTTAGAAAAAAAGGCTTCCGAAAGGGTTCTTCGGCCGTGCTATCTAAGGTGCTATCTAGAACCTAAAAGAAGGTTTCTTCGGCTGTTCCCATGGGAGAACCCTTTGAAGTACCATTGTTGGTTCCAGGGAAAACCCTTTTTGGTTCCAAGTAGAACCCTTTTGGTTCCAAGTAAAAATGTTTTGGGTTCCATGTGGAACCTTTTCGACAGAGGGTTCTACATGGAACTCAAAGTGGTTCTAAAGTGGAACCAACAATGGTACTTCAAAGGGTTCTCCCATGGGGACAGCCGAAGAAACCTTTTAGGTTCTAGATAGCACCTTTTTTTCTAAGAGTGTATTCATAGATAGTTATTTCTTCTTTCAATGGAAATAGTATGTCACGATAACAAACTGTATAGTAGTAATTTAAAGGAATGGCATTATTTCAGTAATTGGCGTCCTAATATTACCATTGTTTTGACAGTATTTACGCGGTTATTCTGTAATTGTATGTAATGATGGCATTTAGGGCATGGCGACAGGACCAGTCGATCCAGTAATGGTGTGTAATAATAACGTTAGCGTTTAGCGAGCAGGCTACAGCTTCCTGTTATTACTGCAGTAATGGTCTGGTATTGGGCTGCCCTCACTACAACCACTAAAATACATCTCTTTTTACAGACTGAACCTAAAACTTTACATGGAATTAGCAGCATACTTTTAGAGCCTGTCGTGTGGAGACTTTTATAGTGACAGGCAGGCTAAGGGGAAGGGCTCGGTCAGAGAGGGGGCTTGGAGGGGCGAGGACGGGGGTACAGGGGCAGGGATGTCTGGCTCTAGTTGACAGATGTCACTCTGGTAGGACCAGGTAATGCTCTATCAGAATTCCACCTCGGCTTGGCGCTGAATGTCTGTCAGAGCCATTTCCATGGTATAATGAACCATCATATGGTTCAATGTCTGTAAACCTGTTTCATGAAGTCCTCTGTTCTGTTGTAAGAGTGGTACTGTACCTCTACAGTGTGAACCGTAGTGCACTGATTGAGTTCCATGCATTGCAGAGATTAGCTGTGGTGTGTGTGTGTGTGTGTGTCCTTTGAGCTTTTTGTCTTCAGGAGACATATCAAAAGCTGTGGTCAGCTGGTTGCTGGTGCCAGGACAGGACATAGAGGTTTTCGTTTTTTACAGACAAGCACACACACACAAAACACTAATCTCTACAATGCTTGGAACTCAATCACTCTGACGACCAGCTGACGACAGCTTTTTATATGTCTCCTGAAGACAAAAAGCTCAAAGGATAAAGAAAGTGAGTGAGCGGGGAGATGGATGCAAAAAGAAAGAGTGAGAGTGAACGTGGGATTGAGAAGAAGCAAAGGTCCAGTGAAAGTTAGAAGTGGGAGGTAGAACAACAGAAACAGGAGGGGGGGGTGAGAAAGGAAAGCTGGATACACACAGACACTCGGTGCAGTTGAACCCTCCACAGAGCTCATGACTTCAGGTCGGAGTTAATGTCACGTAGAGTCTGTCTTATGAGTAAGGCGAGGAGTTTCTCCTGGGCAGCTCATGTGGAAAAACTCCAGGGGGCCATAGAACCTATTTCCCTCCACTTCACCTGCTTCCCGAACCAGGCCAAGCCGTTCTCAGCCTCATGTGGTTGCTGCTGACCGTCCTCTCTGCAGGCTACAGGACAGATGAGCTCCTGGACATGTGTGGACTGACTGAGCAGCAGGAGATCCATGTCCGCTGAGAGTAGAGAGTGATGACAGAGACGAGGTGTTTACTCTGCTCGTCTTACCGTGAAACCCTGAAACCTCTTTGCTTCTCTCTCTTTCTCCTCACAGTGGAGAAAGTAAGGGAAAGAGCCCAAACATTGTCTGGCAAAAATGTGGAAGTGTGGCCTCGGAGATGTATTTGATTATGCGGTGTTTAAGGAGAAAAAGGTGTTCTGTGATTTGGTTTGTGTGTTTGAATACCCCCTGAGGGCGATGGTTGGCTGGGGCTGAGGACTAGCTGGAAGAGAACTGGTGCTCTGACACAATACAGTCATACATCTCATGTACTTTAAAAATGAGATCTCCTAGATAGATATCAAGCACTTTAAGACAGGAGTTTTCACTTGTAAAACTAGAGGGTAGTGCCAACTGTCTGGGTTTGGCCAAGGTGGGCCGTCATTGTAAATAAGAATTTGTTGCCTAGTTAAATAAAGGTCAATTTTTTTTTAAATACGGTGATGTTCATTGGATCATTGTTCACGGAGTAAGACCAGACTCGGATTCACACACACAGACAGTCAGTTCAGTACTGTTGCTGGTCCAGAGTGTGTTGGGTCTGATTCGCCACTCCCTGGCCCAGAACAGGGTTGTAATGGATCAGACACTGGATCCCCTCAGTGAACTAGATCAGGGCTCAGAGTTTGGAGCAGGGTAGGGAGAGAGTCTGTTTGTCTTGGTTTGGAGGAACATTGAGGTCTTAACACACAGCTCAGTCAATAAAATGTCATCTATACACAGAGGCATCCGACTACAGCTCTAGCGGATTCCCCTCACTCTTTCTCTTGTTCTTTCCCTCTCTTTCTCCCTCTCTCTCTCCTTCTCTTTCTTTCTCACTCTTTTGTACAAAACACACTCCTGTGTGTATGATCTCAGCCTGGCTGTTAGACTGTGTATCGTTCTGTTTAAGAGCCTAGGGTCCACATCACGTGGGCCAGGACTGGCAGAACCAGCATGGGAGCAAACTCACTCACAGCAACACAGATAAACAGGTCACCGCTCCTAAACAGTACAGAAACACGCACCCTGTGTCTTGTGCATGCATGCAAATGATCAGGTAAATGATGTCTAATACACATTTGCATGATTAAACGAAACGGAAAATGGAGAAGAGTAAACGAGAATGAATTTACATACAACTGGATTACTCATAGTCGTAAAAAAAAAAGCAAACACAAAAAAATGCCGCTCTATACAATCATTGACATTGTCTTGCTAGTTGTTGTATGTGTGTGGGGATTTGATGTGTTTTGTGTTACCCAGCTTGTAGTTTCTACTTCGTATCTCTAAAATGTGTCTTGTGCCCTGTGTGTGTTGCAGGCTCTCGGAGACTCTGACTTTGCTGGTGTTCTGAGGCAGCTGCTGCCCCTGATGAAGCCTCGCGGTGAGGAGGGGTCCAGCTCAGAGTCCAGTTCAGGTTCTCGGTCGGGGGAGGATGAGTGTGGTCCAGACGAGCTGCTGGTGCTGCTGGTCTACCTGTACTCCCTGGCTGGAGAGGCCCAGCCTGCAGACGATGAAGAGGTGGAGAAGGTGGAGAGGGAGCTGATTGGAGCGCTCACCCTGGTCGTCACCAGAGAGACGGAGCTCAGCCCGCTGCTGCAGAAACTCACCGGTTAGAGGGGGGGGCGGGGGGGTGAAGGGAACTGTGGGGTGGATCTTGGCTGATGGGGTCGCTGGTTTGCGTATGTTTCAAATAGTGGAACCTAAAATTGCACCATTCTCTTAATAAGACTCAACTGAACCAGATGCAACATATCACAAAATGATAGACGGGTTGCTTCTTTACCAACTATGGGACAAAACAGACTGGGTTGGCTTAGATGGTTGACAACATGGAAATGTTTATTGAAAACATACAGTGCATTTGGAAAGTATTCAGACCCCTTGACTTTTTCCAAATTTTGTCACGTTACAGCTTTATTCTAAAATTGATAACATTTATTTCTTTCCCATCAATCTACACACAATACCCCATAATGACAAAGTGAAAACAAGTTTTTATAAATGTTTGGAAATGTATTCAAAAATAAAAACTAAATACCTTATTTACGTAAGTATTTAGACCCTTTGCTATGAAACTCGAAATTGAGCTCCGGTACATCCTGTTTCCATTGATCATCCTTGAAATGTATCTACCACTTCAATGGAGTTCACCTGTGGTAAATTCAGTTGATTGGACATGATTTAGAAAGGCACACACCTGTCTATATAAGGTCCCACAATTGTCATTGCATGTCAGAGCAAAAACCAAGAAGGAATTGTCCGTAGAGCTCCAAGACAGGATTGTGTCGAGGCACAGGTCTGGGGAAGGGTACCAAAAAATGTCTGCAGCATTAAAGGTCCCCAAGAACACAGTGGCCTTCATCATTCTTAAATGGAAGAGGTTTGGAACCACCAAGACTCTTCCTAGAGCTGGCCGACCGGCCAAACTGAGCAATCGGGGGAGAAGGGCCTTGGTCAGGGAGGTGACCAAGAACCCGATGGTCACTCTGACAGAGCTCCAGAGTTCCTCTGTGGAGATGGGAGAACCTTCCAGAAGGACAACCATCCACCAATCAGGCCTTTATGGTAGAGGGGCCAGACTCCTCAGTAAAAGGCACATGACAGCCCGCTTGGAGTTTGCTAAAAGGCACCTAGAGACTCTAAGATCATGAGAAACAAGATTCTCTGGTCTGATGAAACCAAGGTTGAACTCTTTGGCCTGAATGCCAAGTGTCATGTCTGGAGGATACTTGTCACCATCCCTACGGCGAAGCATGGTGGTGGCCGCATCCTGCTCCAGAGAGCTCAGGACCTTAGACTGGGGCGAAGGTTCACCTTCCAACAGGACAACAACCCTAAGCACACAGCCAAGACAACACAGGAGTGGCTTCGGGACAAGTCTCTGAATGTCCTTGAGTGATCCAGACAGAGCCCGAACTTGAACCCGATCGAACATCTCTGGAGAGACCTGAAAATAGCTGTGCAGTGACGCTCCCCATCCAACCTGACGGAGCTTGAGAGGATCTGCAGAGAAGATGGGAGAAACTCCCCAAATACAGGTGTGCCAAGCTTGTAGCGTCATACCCAAGAAAACTTGAGGCTGTAATCGCTGCCAAAGGTTCTTCAACAAAGTACTGAGTAAAGGGTTTGAATACTTATGTAAATGTGATTTCTTTTTAATTATACATTTGTAAAAATTTATGAAAACCTGTTTTTGCTTTGTCATTATGGGATATTGTGTGTAGATTGATGAGGGGAAAAACAATTTAATCCATTTTAGAATAAGGCTGTTACGTAATAAAATGTGGGAAAGGTAAAGGGGTCTGAATACTTTCCATATGCACTGTAAATATATTTACACAATGAGCACATGTCTCTCAAATAGATTTTTACAGTTGTTTGTCAACTCAACTCAAATCAAAGTTTATTTGTCACGTGCGCCGAATACAACAGGTGTAGACCTTACAGTGAAATGTTTACTTACAGGCTCTAACCAATAGTGCAAAAAAGGTATTAGGTGAACAATAGGTAGGTAAAGAAATTAAACAACAGTAAAAAGACAGGCTATATACAGTAGCGAGGCTATAAAAGTAGTGAGGATACATACAGACACCGGTTAGTCAGGCTGATTGAGGTAGTATGTACATGTAGATATGGTTAAAGTGACTATGCATATATGATGAACAGAGAGTAGCAGTAGTGTAAAAGAGGGGTGGGTGGTGGGTGGGACACAATGCAGATAGCCCGGTTAGTCAATGTGCGGGAGCACTGGTTGGTCGGCCCAATTGAGGTAGTATGTACATGAATGTATAGTTAAAGTGACTATGCATATATGATAAACAGAGAGTAGTAGCAGCTTAAAAATAGGGGATGGGGGGGCACACAATGCAAATGGTCCTTTTGTTCGATAAAGTCCTTCTTTATATCCATAAAAACTCAGTTTAGCTGGCGCGCTTCATTCAATAATCCACCGGTTTCCCTCCTTCAAAATGCACATAAAATGAATCCCATAAACAATAAACTATTCCAAACAAGTCAAACAACGTTTATAATCAAACCTCAGGTACCCTAATACGTAAATATACGATGAAATTTAAGACGGAGAATAGTATGTTCATTACCGGAGATAAATAACGAAGAACGCGCTTTCATCCATGCGCATGGAAACACTTTAGCCAAAATGGGAGCCACATAGAAAAACTACAACTTCTACCTCATTTTTCCAAAAACCAGCCTGAAACTCTTTCTAAAGACTGTTGACATCTAGTGGAAGCCCTAGGAACTGCAATCTGGGAGGACTTTGCCTCATAATAAACATGAAAGCCATGGAAACAGTGGTAGGCTGAAATTCTTTTTTTTTTGTGATGGTTTGTCCTCGGGGTTTCGCCTGCCATATCAGTTCTGTTATACTCACAGACATTATTTTAACACTTGTAGAAACTTTAGAGTGTTTTCTATCCAAGTCTACCAATTATATGCATATCCTAGCTTCTGGGCCTGAGTAACAGGCAGTTTACTTTGGGCGCACTTTTCATCCGGACGTGAAAATATTGCCGCCTACCCTAGAGAGGTTAAAGGTCTTACTCACGCCGGGTACGGAGAGCGTGATCACACAGTTGTCCGGAACAGCTGATGCTCTCATGCATGCCTCAGTGTTGCTTGCCTCGAAGCGAGCATAGAAGTGATTTAGCTCGTCTGGTAGGCTCGTGTCACTGGGCAGCTCACAGCTGTGCTTCCCTTTGTAGTCTGTAATAGTTTGCAAGCCCTGCCACATAAGACGAGCGTCGGAGCCGGTGTAGTATGATTCAATATTAGCCCTGTATTGACGCTTTGCCTGTTTGATTGTTTGTCGCAGGGGTTAGCAGCATTTCTCGTAAGCTTCCGGGTTAGAGTCCCGCACCTTGAAAGCGGCAGCTCTACCCTTTAGCTCAGTGCGAATGTTGCCTGCAATCCATGGCTTCTGGTTGGGGTATGTACGTACAGTCACTGTGGGGACGACGTTCTCGATGCACTTATTGATAAAGCCAGTGACTGATGTGGTGTACTCCTCAATGCCATCGGAAGAATCCCGGAACATGTTCCAGTCTGTGATTGCAAAACAATCAGGAGGAAGGAGTTGTGGTCGGATTTACCAAATGGAGGGCGAGGGAGAGCTTTGTACGTGTCTCTGTGTGTGGAGTACAGGTGATCTACTATTTTTTTCCCTCTGGTTGCACATTTAGCATGTTGATGGAAATTTGGTAGAACTGATTTAAGTTTCCCTGCATTAAAGTCTCCGGCCACTAGGAGCGCCACCTCTGGGTGAGTGGTTTCCTGTTTGATTATTACATTATACAGCTGACTGAGTGCGGTCTTAGTGCCAGCATCTGTCTGTGGTGGTAAATAAACAGACAACTCTCTAGGCAAGTAGTGTGGCCTGCAATTTATCACAATATACTCTACTTCAGGTGAGCAAAATCTAGAGACTTTCTTAGATTTCGTGCATCAGCTGTTGTTTACAAATATGCACAGACCGCCTCCCCTCTTCTTACTGGAGTGTGCTGTTCTATCCTGCCGGTGCAGCGTATATCCCGCTAGCTGAATATCCATGTCGTCATTCAGCCATGATTCCGTGAAACATAGGATATTACAATTTTTGATGTCCCGTTGGTAGGATATTCATGATCGTACCCCGTCTAGTTTATTGTCCAATGATTGCACATTGGCGAGTAGTATTGACCGTAACGACAGCTTTCCCACTCGCCTTTTCCGGGTCCTGACAAGGCATCCGGCTCTTTGTCCTCTGTACCTGCGTCGCTTCCTCTTGCAAATAACGGGGATGTCGGCCCTGTCGGGTGTTTGGAGAATGTCTTGTGCGTCTTGCTTGTTGAAGAAAAAATCTTTGTCTAATCCGAGGTGAGTGATCGCTGTCCTGATATCCAGAAGCTCTTTTTTGCCGTAAAATACAGTTGCAGAAACATTATGTACAAAATAAGTTACAAATAACGTGAAAAAAAACACATGATAGCACAATTGGTTGGGCGCCCGTAAAACTGCTGCCATTTCTTCCGGCGCCATTTTGGTCTCATTGGGGTTTTTTCAGGTTTTTTTCTTCCATATTAACATTGACATGAAATCAGTCAAAACACATCAGAACAAAACATGATATCAAGAAATTGATCAAAATAGATCAAACGAGCCACCTACGTTTCCCCTCATGGCAGCTTCTTGTCATTGGTGCTAGCTATCTGACCGTTCAGAATCATAACAACACGCAGCTTCCAGCCACAATGCGCGCGCATCATTTCCGCAAGGTTGTCAGCCAACCCATCTATACTGATATTAGAATGACCCCAGTTACTTAATTCATATGGTAAGTATTTCATTTTATTTCATTTAACCTTTATTTAACTTAAGTAGAGATGGAGAAGGCGCTTGTTGTTTATATCTCTGTGCTGCTGATGGCAGGAGGACTCTGTCAGAGACTTCACACCCCATTTCTCTCCCCGCTTCACACAAACACTCAGACACACACCCTGTCAAGTCACATGTAACAGACTACACAAACACTGCGGCGACTGTGGGAACCTGCTGCAGAATCACAGGGTGAGCGAGAGTGTGTGTGTGTGTGCGTATGTGTGTGCGCGCCCTTTGACCTCTCGCCTGGTGCCTGTGTACTATCTCGGCTTTGCTGATCCCTGCCTACTTGCACTGTACTCTGTGAAAACATTACAGTCTAGAGGTCTGAGCTGGTCTCTCTGGAACTGGTCCAGGGGTGGATTGGCCATTTGGCAATTCTGACAAATGCCAGATGTTCTGGACAATTTTTGAGTTAGGTGGGCTGGTCAAAATTGGCACACACAAAAATGTTTTTTGTGTAAAACTAAAACCCGTGAGCCTGTTAAGATGTTTGCGAAATTTCGCTGTTACACTAATCTATAATGAGCTTTTGGCAGATCAGTGGGCAAAGGCCGGACGGTTTTCTGATAGGCTGAGCGTAGGTCACACATTCAAAGTCAAACTCGGCATCGGCAAAGAGACCTTCTCCAACTCTGTCATCAGTTGGATAGCCATGATCACTGATCATAGAAAAACGCAATGGGTGCCTATAAACATAGAAAGAGCACATTCTACATTGTCACCTCACTTAAAACGTACTATTTTGGGGGGGGTGGCTAAAACTGTGATTTGGTCAAACAGTAATGTGCCTTGTCCTCGTGATTCCTCTAATGAAAGTGTCTGCCATGTGCCCTGGCTGGGGCTGCTGCAGTGATGAGTGAGCCACTCTCCTCTCTCCCCATGCACTCGAGAGAAAAAATTCATTCTGATACTATAAATTTGTTTTAAATGCAATTGCGGGAAAAACACAGCTTTGGCAGCTTCATAGGTCTCATGGGTATTAGCCTATGACTGCAATGTTTTTTTAGGACATTCAATTTGCTGTTGGATGAATACATAGCTACTAGCAGTGGGTATTACATTTAGAGTTAGCGATCTAGTTAATGTGTTTTGAGTTTCCACTTTCTTAGCTGTTGAACCCCAAATCAATTAGCATATGATATTAGTTAGTGCACATAAAGATGTATGTAATTCATCTCTATTGAACAAAATTAACATCTGGAAATTCTGGAGTCCTATTCTGACAGTAAAATATAGCAAATATAGTCTAATTGTCAACCCAAAATTCATCACCGGACTAGGTTGCACATCAAAATATCTTGAATCATGCATTCCTGCTTGGACGTGTTAGATGAAACCAACTCATTCAATACCTCAGTAGTCTATTTATTATACTTCTTAATAAAGTACTATAAGATGATTTCTGGGTTCTGACCAAATCATGGGCTGGTGCCAGTGACACCAGGGGAAAATGTTAGTCTAGAGCCCTGTAATAGTATTTAACACTTAGGGTAGGTGTTGATTCAGGGGAACATTTAACGCTGGAGCCCTGTAATAGTAATTAACACTTAGGGTAGGGTGTTGGTTCAGGGGGAAATGTTAGTCTAGAGCCCGTAATAGTAATTAACACTTAGGGTAGGTGTTGATTCAAGGGAAATGTTAGTCTAGAGCCATTAATAGTATTTACACTTAGGGTAGGTGTTGATTCAGGGGAACATTTAACTCTGGAGCCCTGTAATAGTAATTAACACTTGGGTATGTGTTGATTCAGGGGAAATGTTAGTCTAGAGCCCTGTAAAAGTAATTAACACTTAAGGTAGGTGTTGATTCAGGGGAACATTTAACTCTGGAGCCATGTAATAGTAATTAACACTTAGGGTGGTGTTGATTCAGGGGAAAATGTTAGTCTAGAGCCCTGTATAGTAATTAACACTTAGGGTAGGTGTTGATTCAGGGGAAAATGTTAGTCTAGAGCCCTGTAATGTAATTAACACTTAGGGTATGTGTTGATTCAGGGGACATTTAACTCTGGAGCCCTGTAATAGTAATTAAAACTTAGGGTATGTGTTGGTTCAGGGGAAATGTTTAGTCTAGAGCTCTGTAATAGTAATTAACACTTAGGGTAGGTGTTGATTCAAGGGGAAATGTTAGTCTAGAGCCATGTAATAGTATTTAACACTTAGGGTAGGTGTTGATTCAGGGGAACATTTAACTCTGGAGCCCTGTAATAGTAATTAACACTTAGGGTATGTGTTGATTCAGGGGGAATGTTAGTCTAGAGCCCTGTAATAGTAATTAACACTTAAGGTAGTGTTGATTCAGGGGAACATTTAACTCTGGAGCCCTGTAATAGTAATTAACACTTAGGGTGGGTGTTGATTCAGGGAAACTGTTAGTCTGAGCCCTGTAATAGTAATTAAACACTTGTAGGTGTTGATTCAGGCGAAAATGTTTAGTTCTAGAAGCCCTGTAATAGTAATTAACACTTAGGGTATGTGTTGATTCAGGGGAACATTTAACTCTGGAGCCCTGTACTAGTAATTAACACTTAGGGTAGGTGTTGATTCAGGGGAACATTTAACTCTGGAGCCCTGTAATAGTAATTCAAAGCAAATCAAATTGTATTAGTCACATGTGCCAAATAAAACAGGTGTAGACCTTACAGTGAAATGCTTACTAACCAACAATGCATTTAAAAAATATATAAGCATAAGAAATAAACATAACAAGTAATTAAAGAGCAGCAGTAAAATAACGATAGCAAGACTATATACAGGGGGTGTACCGGTACAGGGTCATGTGTGGGGGCACCGGTTAGTCGGGGTATTTGAGGTAATATGTACATGTAGGTAGAGTTATTAAAGTGACTATGCATAGATAATAACAACAGAGAGTAGCAGCGGTGTAAAAGAGGGGCGGCAATGCAAATAGACTGGGTAGCCATTTGATTAGATGTTCAGGAGTCTTATGGCTTGGGGGTAGAAGCTGTTTAGAAGCCTCTTGGAGACTGGAATTGGCGCTCCGGTACCGCTTGCCGTGCGGTAGCAGAGAGAACAGTCTATGACTAGGGTGGCTGGAGTCGTTGATCATTTTTAGGGCCTTCCTCAGACACCGCCTGGTATAGAGGTCCTGAATGGCAGGAAGCTTTGCCCCAGTGATGTACTGGGCCGTACGCACTACCCTCTGTAGTGCCTTGCGGTTGGAAGCCGAGCGGTTGCCATACCAGGCAGTGATGCAACCAGTCAGGATGCTCTCGAATGTGCAGCTGTAGAACCTTTTGATGATCTGAGGACCCATGCCAAATCTTTCCAGTCTCCTGAGGGGGAATAGGTTTTGTTGTGCCCTCTTCACGACTGTCTTGGTGTGCTTGGACCATGTTAGTTTGTTGGTGGTGTGGACACCAAGGAACTTGAAGCTCTCAACTTGCTCCATTACAGCCCCGTTGATGAGAATGGGGGTGTGCTCGGTCCTCTTTTTCCTGTATTCTAAAATCATCTCCTTTGTCATGATCACGTTGAGGGAGAGGTTGTTGTCCTGGCACCACACGGCCAGGTCTCTGACCTCCTCCCTATAGGCTGTCTCGTCGTTGTCGGTGATCAGGCCTACCACTGTTGTGTCATCGGCAAACTTAATGATGGCGTTGGAGTCGTGCCGGGCCGTGCAGTCATGAGTGAACAGGGAGTACAGGAGGGGACTGAGAACGCACCCCTGAGGGGCCCCTGTGTTGAGGATCAGCGTGGCGGATGTGTTGTTACCTACCCTTACCAACTGGGAGCGGATCCAGTTGCAGAGGGAGGTGTTTAGTCCCAGGGTCCTTAGCTTAGTGATGAGCTTTGAGGGCACTATGGTGTTGAATGCTGAGCTGTAGTCATTGAATAGCATTCTCACATAGGTGTTCCTTTTGTCCAGGTGGGAAAGGGCAGTGTGGAGTGCAATAGAGATTGCATCATCTGTGGATCTGTTAGGGCGGTATGCAAATTGGAGTGGGTCTAGGGTTTCTGGGATAATGGTGTTGATATGTGCCATGACCAGCCTTTCAAAGCACTTCATGGCAACAGACGTGAGTGCTACGGGTCGGTAGTCATTTAGGCAGGTTACCTTAGTGTTCTTCGGCACAGGGCCTATGGTGGTCTGCTTAAAACATGTTGGTATTACAGACTCGTACAGGGAGACGTTGGAAATGTCAGTGAAGACACTTGCCAGTTGGTCAGCACATGCTCGCAGTACACGTCCTGGTAATCTGTCTGGCCCTGCGGCCTTGTGAATGTTGACCTTTTTGAAGGTCATACTCACATCGGCTGCAGAGAGCGTGATCACACAGTCTTCCGGAACAGCTGGTGCTCTCATGCATGTTTCAGTGTTATTTGCCTCAAAGCGAGCCAAAGTAGTTTAGCTCGTATGGTAGGCTTGTGTCACTGGGCAGCTCTCGGCTGTGCTTCCCTTTGTAGTCTATAATGGTTTGCAAGCTCTGCCACATCCGACGAACGTCAGAGTCGTTGTAGTATGATTCGATCTTAGTCCTGTATTGATGCTTTGCCTGTTTGATGGTTTTTCGGATGGCGTAGTGGGATTTCTTATAAGCTTCCGGGTTAGAGCCCCGCTCCTTGAAAGCGGCAGCTCTAGCCTTTAGATCAGTGTGGATGTTGCCTGTAATCTATGGCTTCTGGTTGGGGTATGTACGTACAGTCGCTGTGGGGATGACGTCATCGATGCACTTATTGATGAAACCAATGACTGAGGTGGTGTACTCCTCAGTGCCATCGGAGGAATCACAGAACATATTCCAGTCTGTGCTAGCAAAACAGTCCTGTAGCTTATCATCTGCTTCATCTGACCACTTTTTTATTGATTGAGTCACTGGTGCTTCCTGCTTTAAGTTTTGCTTGTAAGCAGGATAGAATTCTGGTCAGATTTGCCGAATGGAGGGCGATGGAGAGCTTTGTATACGTCTCTGTGTGTGGAGTAAAGGTGGTCCAGAGTTTTTTTTCCCTCTGGTTGCACATTTAACATGCTGATAGAAAGTTGGTAAGACATATTTTACGTTTCCCTGCATTAAAGTCCCCGGCCACTAGGAGCGCCACCTCTGGGTGAGCGTTTTCCTGTTTGCTTATAGCGGAATATAGCTCATTGAGTGCGGTCTTAGTGCCAGCATCAGTCTGTGGTGGTATGTAGACAGCTACGATACGAGCAAAATGCAGATGAAAACTCTCTAGGTAGATAGTGTGGTCTACAGCTTATCATGAGGTACTCTACCTCAGGCGAGCAAAACCTTGAGACTTCCTTAGACATCGTGCACGAGCTGTTATTTACAAAAATACATAGTCGGCCGCCCCTTCTCTTACCAGGCACCGCTGTTCTATCCTGCCGATACAGCATATAACCAGCCAGCTGTATGTTGATAATGTCGTCGTTCAGTCACGACTCCATGAAGCATAAGATGTTACAGTTTTGAATGTACCGTTGGTAGTCGTTCTTCCATGTAGGTCATAGATTTTATTTTCCAAAAGTTGCACGTTTGCTAGCAGAATGGAAGGCAGTGGGGGTATATTCGATTGCCTACGAATTCTCAGAAGGCAGCCCGCCTTCCGGCCTCTTTTTCTCCACCTTCTCTTTACGCAAATGACAGGGATCTGGGCCTGTTCCCAGTGAACCAGTATATCATTCACGTCGGGCTCGTCGGACATGTTAAAGGGAAAAAAGGATTCTGCCAGTTCGTGGTGAGTAATCGCAGTTCTGATGTCCAGAAGTTATTTTCGGTCATAAGAGATGGTAGCAGCAACATTATGTACAAAATAAGTTACAAAATAAGTTACAAACAACGCAAAGAAACAAACAATAAACACAATTGGATAGGAACACATAAAATGTCAGCCTTCTTCTCCGGCGCCATCTTAACACCTAATTAACACTTAAGGTAGGTGTTGATTCAGGGTAACATGTGAGTCTGGAGCCATGGAATAGTAAATAACACTTAGGGTAGGTGTTGATTCAGTTAACATGTTAGTCTGGAGCCCTGGAATAGTAAATAACACTTAGGGTATGTGTTGATTCAGTTAACATGCTAGTCTGGAGCCCTGGAATAGTAAATAACACTTAGGGTAGGTGTTGATTCAGGGAAACACACATGACATGCACTAATTTGCATTATAAACTGGGTGGTTCGATCCCTGAATGCTGATTGGCTGAAAGCCGTGGTACATCAGACCTTATACCACGGGTATGATCCCAAAATTATTTTGGTCATCAGTTTATAGTAGCAATAAGGCACCTCGGGTTTGTGGTATATGGCCAATATACCACGGCTAAAGGCTGTATCCAGGCACTCCACGTTGCGTCGTGGGTAAGAACAGCCCTTAGCCATGGTATATTGGCAATATATCACACCCCCTCAGGCCTTATTGCTTAAATATAGCCTCTAAGTCATTAGCTTGGCTTTTATAACATATAAGGCTTAGATAGATAGATAGACAGACAGACAGACAGACAGACAGACAGACAGACAGACAGACAGACCAGGACAGGCAGGCAGGCAGGCAGAGGCAGGCAGGCAGGCAGGCAGGCAGGGCAGGCAGCAGGCAGCAGGCAGACAGACAGACAGACAGGACAGACAGACAGACAGACAGACAGACAGGACAGACAGACAGACAGACAGACAGACAGACAGGACAGAGACAGACAGACAGACAGACAGACAGAACAGACAGACAGACAGACAGACAGACAACAGACAGACAGACAGACAGACAGACAGACAGACAGACAGACAGAGAACAAGAAGAAGCACAGAGCGGCAAAATGGCTTGAGCAGAGGCACAGCTATAGTAGTTGTATCTCCAGTGGGGTTTTTACATATTGTATAATGTTTTAAACATGAGCTGGTTAAAAAAGAGGAGGACGACCATGTCTCGCCAGACACGGGTACAGAAAGGGTTGAGAAACGCTGTACTTGCAATGTTCTGTATCAGCACTACTGCCCGTGTCTAGGCAGGGTGTGTAGAGCCAGGGTGTATGTGTGGGGATGGGGCCATACACATACACACACACACACATGGGGGAGGGAGTTAGTTTGCGGCGCGGTGATGTGGGCTGGTGTAGATAAAGTTCCAGGGCCGAATTCATGTCCCCGTCCGCCCCTGAACTGGTCTCTCTGTATGGATTGGTCTCTGTGTGGCAGCAGGGTTTGTGGCCAGCTCCTTCGGATGATGAATTAGCTCTGTACCTCCAGACCACAGTGTACCTCCCCCAGTTTGAGTTTCTCTGACCTTGAAGCTACACACACAGTCCTCCCCAGCCACATAGCTCATAATTAGAGCTGCTTTTAGTTTGGCCCACTCGTTACCTTCTCAAACTAACACACACCCTGAAATAATACACTGCTTATTATTACAACCTTTTTATCACACACATGGACGTGGTTGGGTAGCGCTCTCTCTCTCTCTCTCTCTCTGTTTTTCTAAATTGCCTCTCGACTTCTCTCTCTCATTTTCTCACTCTCTCATTCTCTCTTCTCTCCCCTGCTCTCGCTCACCCTCCATCTCTCTCTCGCTCTCGCTCTCTCCCACTCTCACCATAAAGCTGCTAATGAAGAATTCTGGGCTCTGTCTCTCTCTTCCTGTCCTATTTGGCTGAGGGGCCTCCTGGCAGGCCCTGGCCCAGGGATGTGGCTCATGTTAAAAACTTGACTCTCTGTTATAAACACTTCACTAGAAATGACCCTGTCAATGCACACCAGGTGTGTCTGAGAAATAGAGTACTTTTTCTTAGCTGTGTGTGTGTGCGTGTGTGTGKGTGTGTGGGTTTGTTTTTGTGTGTGCACGCGTACCTGCGACCTGCGTGCATGTGTGTGTGTTCTGTGCTTGTGTGTGTGTAAATAGCTTTAGTTTTCATGGTTGTAGATGAACTGGTTTGTGTGCAGGGGGCCGTCTTTGTCCGAGCAGCCGAGAACAACCTTGATTGCGACATTGTTCCAAATTAAAGCAGTCAAATGGAAACCAGACGCTGCGTGAAACCTGGTCACCAACTCGCCATGAGAACAATGTTTTTACAAATTCTCTTTTTCTGTTCCCCTTGGCTACAGTAAGCAGCCTGGGCTTAGCAGACACACACACATGAATATACATACTGTACACACACACACACACACACGCATACACAAACAAACAGATGGAAATACCAGGAGGAGGATTGAGTGAGCACACAAACAGAGTGAATAGCAAAAACAAACAGACACACAGCAGGTTAAAGGCAGGCTAACAGTCTCAGTCACACGCTGAACCTCCTAACAGCCTCCTTCAGGGACACGTTAAAGAGCATCCCCGTCCTGGAGACCAGCATGAATCTGCACTAATGGCCACTCGCAAGACAACACACACACACGCAACAAACCCAGGAACAGCTGGTACGAGTTACCTAGCTGGTCGGAGGGGATGTTGTTTACCAACATAAGCTGCTAGTGATCGAGGGGTACAGTAAGTGGAGGCGTGGTCCATGTCCTCGTCATGAGAATAGACCTTGTCTCAACCGCTCTTAGCGGAAGAAGGGATTTAGGAGGAGGAGAGACTGGCAATTTGACACACACTCGGAGAGTGTGAACGAGAGAATGTCTGTGTGGATTTAATTGAAGGGGAAGTGTGTGTACCCTAAACGTGGGTGTGCGTGCGTGATGAATGTGAATGAGTACTGTATGAGTTCTGTGTGTGAAGTCAGAGTATGGGTTTAATGAAAGGGAGAAATGGTGTTTGCCCAATAAAAATGGTTCCGCTTAGAGCTCAGACTAGGAAATGAGCTCTGAAACCAAGTGTTCCGCATCCAACACCACATGTAGGAGGCAGACGATGATTGGCTAAAAGCAGCGCTGTGAATAGCAGAGAGAGATGGTCATTGGACATGAGCCTCATCTCACATTTGAGACACAGTGGGGGATTGGCTGGTTCATTTCTTTCTGTCCCAGACATGAATAGTGTGTGATGTGTGTAGGTTGGAAATACTTTTAGTAGTGACTTCGATAATTTCCCGTTTTCAGTTGTGGCTTTGTGTTTTGTGTGTGTATGTGTGTGAGAGAGAGAGTCGAGGGAGAGCGATGGTTGGAAGGCAGGAGAAAAAAAGAGGGAGAGAGAGAAGAGGAGGGGTGGTCCGTGTCAAATAGTCAAGAGGTAGAGGCCAATAGTTTGAGCCTTGTATTTTTTCAGTGAGTCGTGATTGTGTGGGGATAGGGGATATTCTTACTTTGACTGTGCCTTCCATTTGGTTGATGCTGTAATAAGGTGTAGGACTGTATGTATCATAGGAGTCACTGACAGCATGGTCACACACACCAATACCTGGGCATGGGTTCAGGAACCCAACGCAGCATCAAATTCTAATGCAGTACATATGGTCCTTTATTGTGCACATACTGTACACAGTTGGATACTGCAGACACACCATATCCTCATCCATTCCCTGTCAGTTTTCCTGTCACCCCTGGTAGTTCAAGGTTTGGTTTGACCCACAGTCATCCATCCCTCTATTGTCCCACGCCGGGAGGTAGCTTTAGATGAGGGTTCATGCTTTTCTGTCTGTATGTGTGTTTGTGAGAGCGTGTGGGTGTGTCGATAATACGTTGGTGTATTTCAGTGTTTGTGTGTTCTCAACTCCAGTTACAGAAGAGTGTGTATTTACAGTGAGATTGTGTATTTACAGTGGGAGTGTGAAATCCCAGTCCAGGCTCTGTCCCTTGATGGTGTTGTAGCCTGTACAGGATGGGTGGTGGTGATGATGATGATGATGATGATGATGATGATGATGATGATGATGATGATGATGATGATGATGATGATGATGGAGGCTTGCTGTAAGCTACAGTACCAGTCAAAAGTTTGAACACACCTACTTATTCAAGGGTTTTTCTTGATTTTTACTATTTTCTACATTGTGGAATAACAGTGAAAACATCACAACTATGAAGTAACACATATGGAATCATGTAGTAACCCAAAAAGTATTTAACAAATCAAAATATATTTGAGATTCTTCAAATAGCCACCCTTTTCCTTGATGACAGCTTTGCACGCTCTTGGCATTGTCTCATCTTCACCTGGTATGCTTTTCCAACAGTCTTGAAGGAGTTCCCACATATGCTGAGCACTTGTTTTTCTTCACTCTGCGGTCCAACTCATCCCAAACCATCTCAATTGGGTTGAGGTCGGGTGATTGTGGAGGTCAGGTCATCTGATGCAGCACTACATCACTCTCCTTCTTGGTCAAATAGACCTTACACAGCCTGGAGGTGTGTTGTGACATTATCCTGTTGAAAAACAAATGATAGTCCCACTAAGTACAAACCAGATGGGATGGTGTATCGCTGCAGAATGCTGTGGTAGCTATGCTGGTTAAGTGTGCTTTGAATTCAAAATAAATCACAGACAGTGTCAACAGCAAAGCACCCTCACACCACCACCTCCATGCTTCACGGTGGGAACCACACATGCGGATATCATCCGTTCACCTACTCTGCGTCTCACAAAGACACGACGGTTAGAACCAAAAATCTCAAATCTGGACTCATCAGGCCAAAGGACAGATTTCCACCAGTCTAATGTCCATTGCTCGTGTTTCTTGGCCCAAGCAAATCTCTTCTTATTGGTGTCCTTTAGTAGTGTTTTTTTTGGCAGCAGTTTGACCATGAAGGCCTGATTCACACCGTCTCCTCTGAACAGTTGATGTTGAGATGTGTCTGTTACTTGAACTCTGTGAAGCATTTATTTGGGCTGCACTTTCTGAGGCTGGTAACTCTAATGAACTTATCCTCTGCAGCAGAGGTAACTCTGGGTCTTCCTTTCCTGTGGCGGTCCTCATGAGAGCCAGTTTCATCATAGCGCTTGATGGTTTTTGCGACTGCACTTTTTGCGACTGTTTTTGCGACTGTCGTTACTCTTTGCTTATTTAAGCTGTTCTTGCCATAATATGGACTTGGTCTTTTACCAAATAGGGCTATCTTCTGTATACCACCCCTACCTTGTCACAGCACAACTGATTGGCTCAAACGCATTGAGGAAAGTGTCACCTTTATTTCCTTTGTTTAGTCTTTATTTAGTATGGTAGGGGCGTGAGTTGGGTTGGGCAGTCTATGTTTGTATTTCTATGTTTTCTTATTTCTGTGTTTGGCCTGATATGGTTCTCAATGAGAGGCAGGTGTTTTGGTTTGTCTCTGATTGGGAACCATATTTAGGTAGCCTGTTTTGTGTTGGGTTTTGTGGGTGGTTGTCTTCAGTCTTTGTGTGTCTGCACCAGATAGAACTGTTTCGGTTTTCACGTTTGTTGTTTTGTATT
Organism: Salvelinus sp. IW2-2015; assembly: GCF_002910315.2. Taxonomy (NCBI): domain Eukaryota; kingdom Metazoa; phylum Chordata; class Actinopteri; order Salmoniformes; family Salmonidae; genus Salvelinus; species Salvelinus sp. IW2-2015. The sequence goes on along the minus strand of NC_036853.1, from coordinate 22,314,281 downwards.
TTGGAAGTGTTCAGTTTATGTTTGATAATAAACGTGATGGACACTTACCACGCTGCGCATTGGTCCTCTGATCCTTCTAACTTCTCCTCCTCAGACGAGGAGGAAGACGAAAGCCGTTACAGAAAGAAATTCCACAAATTCACTTTTAACAAGGAACACCTGTTAATTAAAATGCATTCCAGGTGACTACCTCATGAAGCTGGTTGAGAGAATGCCAAGAGTGTGCAAAGCTGTCATCAAGGCAAAGGGTGGCTACTTTGAAGAATCTCAAATATAAAATATACTTTTTTGCTTACTACATGATTCCATATGTGTTATTTCATAGTTTTGATGTCTTCACTATTATTCTACAATGTAGAAAATAGACTAAATAAAGAAAAACCCTTGAATGAGTTGGTGTGTCCAAACTTTTGACTGGTACTGTATGTGATGATGGTGGTGAAGGGGAGGACAGGAAGGTTTAAGTATATTTTACTGGATTTGCACTCTTTTTATGTTCTGAGCACAATCTTACACACACACACACACACACACACACACACACATCACACACACACACACACACACACACACACACAACACACACACACACACACACACACACACACACACACACACACACTGGTTGGGTTTGTTTTCCATCCTGTCCATGGGCTGTGCGAGGGGAAGTAGGGAGCGACGGGAAAGACGGCCCCAATGCTGCTGTTTAGGTTGGCACGGCAACACGCCTCTCTCTCACTGATGGGAACAGTCCTGGGACATAAAAGGTTCTCTATACACTCTGGCCATCCGCTTTTTCTGTATTTTTTTCTTGCTCTTTTCTTCTCTCTGTCTTTTCCTTTCTCTCACTCTCTTTCTGCCTCCCATCCTTCTCTCAGTTCATTCCTTGCTCTATTGCTCTCCAGGCCCTGCTGCAGGAGCGCTAGTTACAGGGGGAAGTGGAGCGTGGAGGTGCATGGGTGATGATTAGGCTTGGTTAAGATTATTTCCCCAGTTCACTGCATTTATGAAATAACTCGAAATTAGCCTGCATTTTTAATTGGAAAACATTCATCAACCCATCGACCCCCTCTATACACACACACACACACACACACACACAACACACACACACAACACACACACACACACACCACACACACCACACACACACACACACACACACACAACACACACACACACAACACCACACGCAGGGCCCTTAACCATGCTGAGAGATGACAGAGAAGTCATAGTGCAGCCTTCTCTGGTTCATCAGATGACATGAAACCCAGGCTTTAATTAACGGAAATTAAACTGGTCTCCACTGCAGGACACGACCGGTCAGAAGGTTAGGCCATGGTGTGTTTGTGTGGTGTGTGTGTGTGTGTGTGTGTGTGTGTGTTGTGTGTGTGTGTGTGTGTTGTGTGTGTGTGTGTGTGTGTCGTTGCGTGTGTGTGTGCGTGCGGTGCGCGTCACACTCAGCCCACTCCACTTTTTCTGTAGTCATCAGTAATACCAAAACAGCATGTTCCCTTCATCCACAGCGATCCTGTTTTGAAGGTCTACCATTGCAATATCGCTTTAGGTTTTGACCCCCAAACTGGGTTCATCTCTGGACCAGGCCCAATGTGTTGTTTACACCTCCAGACTGACCGTCGGCTTCATGGAGTGTGTTAAACCTCAGCTCAGAATTCTTCCTCTGTGTGTTTATGGACAGGCATGCATATCATAAAAGGCTAGTCATAAGCAGTATAACTAGAAGAATGGAGAGGGACACTTGTCCTCTTCTCCTCTCCTCCTACCCACACACTCACTCACACACACACACAACACACAACAACACACACAGCACACACACACACACACACACACACACACACACACACACACACACACACACACAGACACACGCTGGCTCCAGAGAACCCCTTTCTGTGACAGTGGCCCCTGGCCCCTGCACACGCATCAGTGCAGGCTGGGGTCACCATGTCACCCTCTAACACAGGGTTAGTTGAGAGGTCCTTGTTGGGCCTCCTGTCCTCTCTACTCCCCCGTGTGTCTCCGCTCTCTGTCCTCTCTGTGCCCCCTGAACCCCTCTCTACTTCCCCCTGACCCTTTTCTCCCCTCAGCCCCAGAGCTACCCACATAGAGGGTCATCCAGTCATATGAAACTACTAATGCATCTGCAGCACTCCTACTGTATAGAGAGCCAGAGAGGGGGAGAGTTTGAGGGGGTCTCAATGCTAATGGAAATAGACTAGGGACTGGATGTGTGCATGTGCCTTCGTGTACTCCTGTTCCCAGAGTATTCTGTGTTTTACGGTATATCTGTGTTGTATCTGGCTACTAAAGAGCCTGTTTATATTACGGATTCCAGACAGCGGTGAGAGATGACCTGCCACTCTGTACCCGCTTTCCTCCCCAAACTGTCCCCTCTCCTCCGTGTCTCTCTCTCTCTCCCCCCTCACTCCTACAGCTCTGTTATCGACTACTCGCTACTAGTTATCTCTCACTCGGCTCAAGTTACTCTGTGATTGACTTGTTTTCCCTAACCCCTTACAATTACATTAAGTACTGCATGAAATGATTAGCATTTGGATTGGAGTTGCTTTTAGGACTTGTGAGAAGATCTAGACAGCTTTCATTAGCATTTGTTCCATACGTTTGACACCCCTGGTCTACATTTAGATGGTAGTACAGAGACAATGGAGGTGGTAGTAGTAGGGGAGAGAAACTGATTCTCTGCTGGTACTGGACACTGGACAGTAGAGAAGGGATGGGTAGTTCTGGTCCTAGTGGTTGTGTGTGCTCCTCTACTACAGCCCTGATGCCAGATGGAAGCTCTCCCGCCGCTCGGCTTTGCTCTGCGCTGGCCGGGTCATTTCCTGTCAGGAGGCCTGGTGTTAATCAAGCCCTGAGCCAGGGGGAACGCCCTCCAGACCCTCTTTCACTCCCCTAGTACTACTACCCCTTTCCTCCACTCCCTTTACTGCTCCCCTCGCTTCCCTCTATTGCTACCCCTCTCCTCCTCCTCCAATTCCTCACTGGACCAACAGGCACAATAGGCTCATCTAAGCGCTCGTCCCCACAGACCTTAGGACAGGGATATACAGTATACCAATATCAGTAAACTTGTGACTCATTCAAACCCACTATTCCGCAGTAATAGCTCCTCTGTTACACTGTTCCTTACAAATGACAGACAGGGTTCAATCTGTTTCAGCATCGTTGGTGTCGCTGCTTCCAGCTGTGCCCTCAGCGGCGCCTCCCTCAGGTGGAGGAGAGAGAGAGCAGCTGTTAGTCGGTTCTCCCAGCAGCGGCAGTCAGTACCTAGAGAGAGATAAGTGTTCTTCCTGTGCTGTTGCTGAGGAAGGGGATCCAGGGACTCTGATAAGCTCGGTTCTGAGTAAATACAGAAAACTGTCTCACCCTCCTCGCTCTCTCTTCAACCCAAGATCTCCACGCTCTCTATCTTTCTCCACGCACTCTTTTTCACTTTCTCTTTCGCCGTTTCCGTCTTCTCTCCATTTTGCTGTCTCTCTCTCTCCCTCACACAAAAGCACACTCACTTTCTCCCCCTTCTATCACTCTCCCTCTCCCCCCCCTGTTATCTGCTCTGAGTGAGCCAGGTCTCTCTCTTGGTCCTCTCCGGTTGTCTGTCTGTCTCCCGCTGGCTCACACACACTCACACACAGGTCAGCTCTGCTCTTTGATGCTGACAGCTGCTTTACGTCTGCGCTCCGTCTATGAGCTCACCCCCTCTCACATCCGCCCGGCTAAACCCCGTTTAAACCCAGGTGAACCTCTCACATCCGCCCGGCTAAACCCCGTTTAAACCCAGGTGAACCTCTCACATCCGCCCGGCTAAACCCCGTTTAAACCCAGGTGAACCTCTCACATCCGCCCGGCTAAACCCCGTTTAAACCCAGGTGAACCTCTCACATCCGCCCGGCTAAACCCCGTTTAAACCCAGGTGAACCTCTCACATCCGCCCGGCTAAACCCCGTTTAAACCCAGGTGAACCTCTCACACTGAGAGAGATGGAGAGATGGACGGAGAGAGAGAGAGAGGGATGGCGCTATGGATGCGAGAGCTTCGCAGACTTTACTAGGTGAGAGGCACTTTATAGAGGAGCCCTGTCATCTCACGGCTCTCTGTAATATCTGCTGTGTTGTAGCGTTACTGTATGTGTTGTTAGTTTGTGTGAACAGAGAGTTCTGGAAAGGCCATTTAAGACTATGTAACCTCTGCCCTCTGAAACTATAATACATTAGAAGACACACACACACACACACACATTCCTCCTAATGGGTTATTGAGTCCCTCAGGCTAGACCCCTTAGACGCTTCATACTCTGTAAGACGTGTAGATCCCCTCAGCCCTCTCTGACCCTGAAGACTGTCTGCCTGCCTGCCTCTCTCTGACTCCCCTGTTAAAACAACCTCTATTTTTGGCTGTCTTTTAATTTCCTCTCTGCTCTAGAGATAGCAAATCCTAAGAATATCCACTGGAGGGTAGACCTACAGTATGTGTTATGTGTTACTGACTTACGGGATATGTGGTTCTGATTTACTAGTTTCCTGTTGGCTCCTTCTCTCCGCCAGCCCTTCCTCCTCCCTTCTCTCTCTCTTCAAACTCATGACTCCTGAATAGCCCATCACATCACTGTAGTGTTGATTAGTGGTATACAATTCTTGTCAGTCTTTATTGAGCAGTGAAACACCTCATTGCATTGTGTTGACAGAGTCACATTAGTTCTGATAGATCATCTAGTGTTGGTGCAACTCAATATCAGGAAGTTGTTCAATGTATTTTATGTGAACTGCCTTCACAAAGTATTCACACCACTTCACTTTTTCCACATTTTGTTGTGTTACAGACTTCCCTGAATTTAACATGAAATCTAACACAAAGTTCATTTAATAAATTGAGATATTACATAAATCTTTACAAAAATAATAATGTTCTTTCTATTCAGGGTTTATGTCACATACAGTGCATTCGGACAGTATTCAGACCCCTTGACTTTTCCACATTTTGTTACGTTACAGCCTTATTCTAAAATTGTTTAGATAATTGTTTTACCTCATCAATATACACACAATACCCGAAAATGGCAAAGCGAGAACATGTTTTTTGCACATTTCTTAATAAAAAAAACAGAAATACTGTATTTACATAAATATTCAGACTCTTTACTATGAGGCTCGAAATTGAGCTCAGGTACATCCTGTTTCCATTGATCATTCTTGAGATGTTTCTACAACTTGATTGGAGTTCACCTGTGGTAAATTCAATTGATTGGACATTATTTGGAAAGGCACACGCCTGTCTATATGAGGTTCCGCAGTTTACAGTGCACGTCAGAGCAAAAACCAAGCCACAAGGTCGAAGGAATTGTTCGTAGAGCTCAAGCTCCAAGATTGTGTCGAGGCACAGATCTGGAGAAGGCTACCAAAAATGTTCTACAGCTTTGAAGTTCCCCAAGAACACAGTGGCCTCCATCATTCTTAAATGGAAAACGTTTGGAACCACCAAGACTCTTCCTAGAGCAATCAGGGGGAGGTCAGGGAGGAGACCAAGATCCCGATGGTCATTCTAACAGAGCTCCAGAGTTCCTCTGTGGCGATGGGAGAACCTTCCAGAAGGACCACCATCTCTGGAGCAATCCATCAATAAGGCCTTTATGGTAGAGTGGCCAGATGGAAGCCACTCCTTAGTAAAAGGCACATGACAGCCCACTTGGAGTTAGCCAAAAGGCACCTAAAGACTCTCAGACCATCAGAAACAAGATTCTCTGGTCTGATGAAGCCAAGATTGAACTCTTTGGCCTGAAAGCCAAGTGTCACATCTGGAGGAAACCTGGCACCATCCCTACGGTGAAGCATGTTGGTGGCAGCATCATGCTGTAGGGATCTTTTTCAGCGGCAGGGACTGGGAGAATAGTCAGGATTGAGGGAAAGATGAACGGAGCAAAGTACAGAGAGATGCTTGATGAAAACCTGTACCTTCCAACAGGACAATGACCCTAAGTACACAGCCAAGACAACGCAGGAGTGGCTTCCTAACAAGTCTCTGAATATCTTTGAGTGACCCAGACAGAGTCTGGACTTTAACTCGATCAAACATCTCTGGAGAGACCTGAAAATATCTCTGCAGTGACGCTCCCCATCCAACCTGACAGAGCTTGAGAGGATCTGCAGAGAAGAATGGGAGAAACTCCCGAAATACAGGTGTGCCAAGCTTGTAGCGTCATACCCAAGAAGTCTGAAGGCTTTAATCGCTGCCAAAGGTGTGTCAACAAAGTACTGAGTAATGGGTCTGAATACTTAAAAATTTAAGGACACTTGCAAAATTGTTTAAAAAAACTGATTTGATTTGTCATTATGGGGTATTGTGTTTAGATTGATGAGGGGGGAAAAAACATTTGATACATTTTTGAATAAGGCAGTAACGTAACAAAATGTAGAAAAAGTCAAGGAGTCTGTAACGGGTTTCGTCCTCTTCGTCATCTGACGAGGAGTAACAAGGATCGGACCAAAGCGCAGCGTGGTAAGTGTCCATAAGGATAATTTAATAAATCAAGCAGAACACTGAACGATATAACAAAAATACAAACAAATAACCCGAAACAGTCCCGTATGGTGAAAACACTAACACAGGATACAATCACCCACAAAACCCAAAGGAAAACAGACTACCTAAATATGGCTCCCAATCAGAGACAACAACTGACACCTGCCTCTGATTGGGAACCATACTAGGCCAAACACATAGAAATAAGACAACCTAGACATACAACATAGAATGCCCACCCACATCACACCCTGACCAAACAAAACATAGAAACATACAAAGCAATCTATGGTCAGGGCGTGACAGGGTCTAAATACATTCTGAATGCACTGCATAGCCCATGTTGCTTTTGAAGTTTTTGGAGATTTTTTGTCACTGGCCTATACATAATATAAAAATTGAATTTTGCTTTTCAAAATGTTTACAAATTTTAAAATGAAAAGCTGAAATGTCTTGAGTTATTAAGTATTCAACCCCTTTGTTATGGCAAGCCTAAATAAGTTCAGGAGTACACATTTTCTTAACAAGTTACATAATACGTTGAATGGAGTCACACTTTGCAATAATATTGTTTAACATGATTTTTAAATGACTACCTCATCTCTGTACCCCACACATACAATATCTGTAAGGTCCTTTTGTTGAGCAGTGAATTTCAAACACAGATTCAACCACAAAGATCAAAGAGGTTTTCCAATGGTTCGCAAAGAAGGGCACTTATTGGTAGATGAGTAAAAATAAAAAAGCAGACATTGACCATCCCTTTGAGCATGGTGAAGTTATGAATTACACTTTGGATGGTGTATCAATACAGCCAGTCACTACAAAGATACAGCCGTCCTTCCTAACTCAGTTGCCGGAGAGAAAGGAAGCCACTAAGGGATTTCACCATGAGGCCAATGGTGACTTTAAAATAGTTACAGAGTTTAATGGCTGTGATAGGAGAACTGAGGACGGATCAACAACATTGTAGTTATTCCACAATATGAACCTAATTGATAGAGTGGAAAGAAGGAAGCCTGTACAGAATACAAATATTCCAAAACATGCTTCCTGTTTGCAACCCAAAAAATATAGCGAAGCAATTAACTTTTTGTCCTGAATACATAGCATTATGTTTGTGGCAAATCCAACACAACAAATGACTGAGTATCAATCTCCATATTTTCAACCATAATGGTGGCTGCATCATGTTATGGTTATGCTTCTAATCGTTAAGTACTAGGGAGTGTTTCAGGATGAAAAAGAAACGGAATGAAGCTAAGCACAGGCGAAATCCTAGAGCAAAACCTGGTTGTCTGCTTTCCACCAGACACTGGGAGGTTAATTCACATTTCAGCAGTACAATAACCTAAAACACAAGGCCAGATCTACACTGGAGTTGCTTACCAAGAAGACAGTGAATGTTCCTGAGGGGCCGAGTTACAGTGTTGACTTAAATCTACTTGAAAATCTATGGCAAGACCTGAAAATGGTTGTCTAGTAATGATCAACAACCAATTTGACATAGCTTGAAGAATTTTGAAAAGAATAATGGGCAAGTGTTGCATCATCCAGGTGTGCAAAGCTCTTAGAGACTGACCCAGAAAGACTCACAGCTGTAATCACTGCCAAAGGTGATTCTAACATCTGAATACTTATGGAAATTAGATATTTCTGTATTTCATTTTCAATACATTTGCTAACATGTCTAAAACCATGTTTTCACTTTGTCATTATGGGGTATTGTGTGTAGATGAGTGAGACAAAATAAAAATATTTAATCCATTTTGAATTCAGGCTGTAACACAACATGTGGAATAAGTTCATTGGAATGAATTCTTTCTGAAGGCACTGTATCTCAAATAGTATTTTACCATTTAAAAATATGTTTTTGCATATAGTGTACTATATTTGCAGGTTAGCGTTTTTCATCATGAATCTTGTTCTGGAGGCAGCTCTGCAGAGTGATCACGAGCTGGCACAGCCACCATGTCATTTTAAACCTAACTCTAACCATAACCACACTGCTAACCCTAACCTTAAATTAAGACCAAAAAGCTAATTTTTATATCTTAGTATATTTATAATATAGCCAATTCTTACTTTGCAGCAGGGCAAGATTCATGATAAACGTCAACCTGCACTATATTTCATGGGTTTGCTTATAGAATGCATTTTCTGTATCTCCTCATAACCTCTTTATTGCTCTCTCACAGTGATGTGTGGGAGTGGATTAGTTTTGTGTGTTTCTAAAGGACTGTATGTAGTTTGTCAGTTTATGTGTGTGTTTGTGTTGGGTAGAGGCAGAATGAGGCTCGTAGTGTTGTAGGTTATTGTAACCCATTTATATAAGCAACCACTCCATCTAGTGATTGGGGGGAAATCAATACACTTACATATCGAGATATCATTTTTTATGATATATCTGATCATTTTGACAATATCTCAGTATTATTTTTGCCCCGAAACCCCAGTATTTTTCCTTCATAGCTTTTTCTCCATCTTCTTTTTAAAGCTGCAATATGTAACTTTTTGGGCAACCCCTACCTAATTGACATAGAAATGTGACTTATAGATCTGTCATTCTCATTGTAATCAAGTCTAAGAGGCGGTAAATCTTATCTGCGCTATTTCTGTGCTTTTCGTTCTTAAGTTTCGTCTTCTACTTTCGTTTTCTACACAGCTGAAATATACAATATTTTTATTTATGGAAAATACTGTATATTTCACAGCGGTTTAGATGGTACAATGATTCTCTACACTATACTTGCTTGTTGTATCACATAAACTGAAATTAGGCGAATTATTAGAATTGTTGCAACCAGGAAATGGCAGAGCGATGTCCTCACATTGGTCGAAACGTGTTTTCTCGTGTCTCTCTCTTGTCCCTCTGCAACAGTCATATGGTGAGCAATATGTTTAGAACATCTAATCGCAATAAAATCACAGTATTGAATCGCAATACATTTAGGATCGTGAAAATATCATATCGTGAAGTCTCTGACAATTCCCAGCCCTATTTATTACTATACCCCTCTGCCCTCAGGTTGTATGGGCCTCACACACACACACACACACACA
>NC_036853.1:22267946-22304650 GCF_002910315.2 Salvelinus sp. IW2-2015 | reverse complement strand
CACACACACACACACACACACACACACACACACACACACACACACACACACACACACACACACACACACACTCATACGTACACACCCACTGTCCAGAGGGCGTAACCCATATCCCATAATGTTTCTGTGTGCGTGTGTGTCAGTGAAGTCGGGTCTACTTAACCCATGGGTGGGGTCAACAGCTCAAGGCTGAATATAATAAGTGGAGAGAGTGGGTACTAGTGGTCACTATGGTAATGAGCTGACCTCACCCGCGCTATAATTGTGTGTATGTGTGTGTGTTTACGTACGTGTGTGTACGTGTGTGTGTACATACGTGTGTGTACGCACCCACGCCTGTTTGTGTGCTGGTGTGCATGCGTGTGTGTAAAACGTTTGTGCGTGTGAACAAACTGAGGGCTAATGATTGCGCTGGCAGTATGATGACGTTTATTTTCTTTTGTGTTTGTAATGATACTCTAAACCTTATAATCATGGCCATCATCCATCAACCTCTACCACTGTGTGTGTGTGTGCGTACGTACGTGTGTGTGCGCTGTAGGTCTTCTCTGTGAGATGTCCAGTTCTTGGTGGTTCATAACAGGAAGTGGGTGGTTAGGAGGATCTGACCGCTTCCTGTGATATGGAGCTTCCGCTGTGTCTGTGGGACTGCTGCCTCTTATCTCCCTTAGTCTCTCCCGCTCTTCTTCTCTCAATCTACAAATTCCTCCCTTCTTCCCTCTGTCTCGCTCTCCCTGTATATCAGAGTTCCTCGCACACAGCTCAGCTTGTCTGAGCAAATAGCTTTGTCTGTGTGTGTGTTTTGTGTATGTATGTGTGTTTAATGCTGTAGTTTGTCTGTGTGTGTGTTTTGTGTATGTATGTGTGTGTTTAATGCTGTAGTTTGGTTGTGTGTGTGTTTTGTGTATGTATGTGTGTGTTTAATGCTGTAGTTTGGTTGTGTGTGCGCCCCTGTCCTACAGTATATAGTTCCCAGTTCTTAGTGCTGCTGGTACACAATATATACAAAATGATGTGGACACGCCTTCAAATTAGTGGATTCGGCTATTTCAGCCCGTTGCTGACAACGGGTGTTGACAAACTCCATTGACAACTCCATTGACAAACATTGGCAGTAGAATGGCCTTACTGAAGAGCTCAGTGACTTTCAATGTGGCACCGTCATAGGAAGTCACCTTTCCAATAAGTTTGTTCATCAAATTTCTGCCCTGCTAGAGTCAACTGTAAGTGCTGTTATCGTGAAGTGGAAACGTCTAGGAGCAACAACGGCTCAGCCACAAAGTGGTAGGCCACACAAACTCACCGAACGGGACCGCCAAGTGCTTAAACGCGTAGCGTGTAAAAATCGTCTGTCCTCCGATGCAACACTCACTACTGATTTCCAAACTGCCTCTGGAAGCAACTTCAGCACAATAACTGTTTCGTCGGGAGCTTCATGCAAAGCGTCGGCTGGAGTGGTGTAAAGCTCGCTACCTTTGGGCTCTGGAGCAGTGGAAACACGTTCTCTGGAGTGATGAATGACGCTTCACCATCTGGCAGTCTGACGGACGAATCTGGGTTTGGCGGATGCCAGGATAACGCTACCTGCCCAAATGCCTAGTGCCAAATGTAGAGTTTGGTGGTGGAGGAATAACGGTCTGAGGCTGTTTTTCATGGTTAGGCCCCTTAGTTCCAGTGAAGGGAAATCTTTATGCTACAGCATACAATGACATTCTAGACGATTCTGTGCTTCCAACTTTGTGGCAACAGTTTGGGTAAGGCCCTTTCCTGTTTCAGCATGACAATGGCCCCATGTACAAAGCAGGGTCCATACAGAAATTATTTGTCGAGGTCAGTGTGTAAGAACTTGACTGGCCTGCACAGAGCCCTAACCTCAACCCCATCAAACTAATTTGGGATGAATTGGAACACCAACTGCGTGCCAGACCTAACCCCATCAAACTCATTTGGGATGAATTGGAACACCAACTGCGTGCCAGACCTAACCCCATCAAACTAATTTGGGATGAATTGGAACACCAACTGCGTGCCAGACCTAATTGCCCAACATCAGTGCCCTAACTTACTAATGCTCTTGTGGCTGAATGGAAGCAAGTCCCTACAGCAATGTTCCAACGTCTAGTGGAAAGCCTTCACAGAAGAGTAGAGGCTGTTATAGTAGCAATGTGGGGACCAACTCCTTATTAATGTCCATGATTTTGGAATAAGACGAGCAGGTGTCCACATACTTTTGGTCAAGTAGTGTATTTGCGTGTGTTTGAATATGAGGCAAATCTTGGAGACCTGTTTGTTCTGACCCTCTCACCCTTCAACCCTCACCCCCTCTAACCCTTCCACCCCCCCACCCTCTAACCCTCCATCCCTCACTGCCCTTCAGGCACAGAGGTTCTCATCTCTCCCCTCTCAGACCTCTCACCCCAAACCCCCCTCACACAGTGATAGCATAGACCTTACATCCTGCTACTCTGATTATTGCAAAGAATAGCAACATACACTGTATGTTGTCTGCTATTCAAATACCATTATTTTATCAAATACCATTAAGTTCACTATGTACTGTTGATCTCTTCTATCATATTAACATTTTCTTTCTGTCTGTTGTTTTCTAAGTACAGTACATCACTGTGACTGTAGGTCTGCTCAGCACCTCATCACTCTCCAGTTTGCACTGTATGTTCTGTCTGAGTCAGTCCTCAGAGGCATAGTGTGTGTATGACTGGATCTGAATCCCTCCTGGTAAATTTTATAGTACGTGCGTGTGTGTGGTTTACCGTAATAGTGTACCGTATGATTCATACATTGTCATCTGCTTTGACTTTGCTGTGTAACTTGCCATTTTAGGGGAAAAGAGCCACTCACACGATTAATCAATCAATCATGAGTGTGTGTGTGTGTGATCTGCACTCACTGTGCCTCAACATGTGGCTTCAATCACCAGGCTCTGTTTGGTCCCACCCCAATGTACCCCTTCACTGAGAGTTATGGCTATTGATGCCGTCTTCATGTTTTTCAAACAGGTCATTTTGGACCTGGTTTCAGAAATGAAGCCTAACGTTCCTGTTACTCGTGTGTCATGGCTCTTCTGTTCTCTGCATGTATTTGATATGTCTTTTTGCAGGCATTTGTGCGAATCTGGTTCTATATGAAGCCTGTGTGTGGCTGACTATGTATGTGTTGACTCGTGAGCATGTAAACAGAATAAAGTGTCAGATGGGTTTATTGGGGACTTTATTGTAAGAGGCTATTCACATTGACAAACATTTAAGGAGAGGCAGCGCGACGAGATTGCAATTTACATAATATGTGCATTCATTTTGTCATTTACATGACATCTTTGCCTTACGTTTCGTTGTGGCTGGCAACGTGACATTGTTGCTCTGCAGCTCCAAGTTTACGTAAATACCAGTATCACAGTAGCCACTGACTAGCAGTAAGCTGGCAAAGTATTCTACATTGCAAGCAACTTTTCCTCTAAAACATAGTAGCTAACGTTACACTCTTGAATATTGCAACAATTCACAAGTAGACGAGTACAGAGTTTATTTTGTTGTTCGTACATTTGAGGTAAATGCTAACGTTAATAATTCCCCTGGGCCCGGTTTCCCAAAAGCATATTAAGGCTAAGTTCATGGTTAGAGCCTTCGTAGGAGTGTCGTTATATCTCTGCGCCGTTTCCCTTAAGCCATCATTATAGAGCCCCACAGTGGACAGGTCATAATGCTCATAAAACCTAGCGTTTAAGCACGGAAATGGTTCCAATCGTTTTTTCAGCATTCATTCAGTCTGTGTTTCATGTAGGCTTTCCCTGGCATAAAGTTTTGATAACCGTATAAATCTCTCTCGGACAAGGTGACTTTCAGTTCTATTTACTCTCATATTCGAAAATACAAATTAACGTCAAAGTAAACATCATGCAAGACTACAAATCCCTGCAAGCTCCGGCATCTTTGCTGTCAGCTAGTTAGCTACTGGCTATATTGATCCAAAATGAAAGTTATATTGAACATTTTCATTTTAGCTAATATTTGTTGGCTTATTTATGCGTTTGGACTTGTGTCTTATACAGAATACTATTCTAGTAGTAGTCAAATATTTACAATTGTCCATGAATATTAGGATATTTTTTTTGTGAAGAAGACAATAGTGGCAACCTTCCCTTATTTTACCAGATCCTCTTCTCCTTCAGATGGTGAAGGTCTATATTTAATCCCTTATTTCTGCCAACTATATGAATTAGGTGAAATCTATTTCAATTCATAGTGCCAGAATGCACTGCTGTGTAAAAGCAATTCAGAACTAACTTGATGATATGTTCTGTTGAAGATTCAAAGCCAGATTAATTAATTGGAGAATGCATCCATAATCATGAATGAAGACGCATATTTAGTTGACAAGAATGCACCTAGTCGGGCCTCCCGATTGGCGCAGCGGTCTAAGGCACTGCATCTCAGTGCTAGAGGTATCACTACAAACCCTGGTTCCATCCCAGTCTGTATCACAACCGGCCGTGATTGGGAGTCCCACAGGGCAGCGCACAATTGGCCCATCATCGTCCAGGTTAGGGAAGGGTTTGGCCGGGGTGGGCCGTCATTGTAAAATAAGAATTTGTTCTTAACTGACTTGCCTAGTTAAATAAAGGTTAAATACATGTAAATAAACTAGTTAACCATGAGCTAGCTAGTTAGATAACATGTATTGTTTACATTTTAAACTTGCCCATGACAGATCACAGAATTTTCAATTTAAACTATGTATTCATTACTAAATATAGTTAATCCAGAGATTCTTACCTTTGCCTTGAGTCGGCAGTCTCGTCGAGGTCATCACGTCCTGGTGAGTGACGTGAAGCTTGACAGACATTTGTAGTTCTGTATGATAGCCTCGTTAGCAGCTAATTAGCAGTTACTTTTTAAGGGGTGAATGCAGGCGAATATATTGATAAAAGTGAACTTGTCTGAGAGAGATTTACACGGTTATCAAAACGTGGTGCCAGGTTAAGCCTACACGAAACACAGCCCTTATTTGAAGTGTTTCTGAACTCTCACAGTCTCACATCAGAACTCGATGTTCATCCATGTTTCTCGAACATGGTCAGACCATTGGTAGAACGGCTAAGTGACATTAGAACATTAGAATAAGCCGCCTCCAATATTTGCAGCCGTAGGTGGTAAAATCTCTCTAGGAGCTGATACGTTATCAGTATTGTGAAATAATTATAATGTTAAGGAACGATTTGAATGGAGAAAACTGATTCAAGCGCAGCGTTCCATTTATTTTGATCCTATCAGTATCGACACATGTTCCAACAAAGTACTTAGCGACCATTCTCTCTGTGTGGTGTTTTGGGAAACGCATCTTAGGCCGTTGTACAAAAGATGCATCGTTAAAACACTCGTAAGCCTAAGTTCAAGGCCCTGGTAAGTTGATCAGCTTCTTGCTGCATGCTTCTTGCCTGGACAGTTTTACCTGTATGTTGGGCTCAACGAGACAATTTTGTTTACGAGGGGGGGGGGGGGGGGGTAACTGTCAGGCGAGTGTCGTGCCACATCCGGAGGTAGCATTCAACCATGAGAAATAAGCAAGTTTACATTAGAGTAATGTCCCTCGAGAATCGATACCGCTCAAGAATCTCTTGAAATGAGAAAAGACTCGAAGTGAAAATCTGGCAGGTCGGAGGGGTTTATTTGGGTTTCAGGTATCAAATGAAACCCACTGCTCTGTCTCACAATCACTCCCATCCACTCTGTTTTCACAGTAATGGTTTTACAGAGTCAATAAACACTCACGCAAATACACACACTCGCATATTCATACAGATGCAGAAAGACCTACTTATTCTCACACACACACACTCACACACACACACACACACACCGCTACCAAGTTCCCATGCCTTGCCTCCTTGTCTCTCAGGTCATTGTGGTTTCGGAGATCAGACACAAACAAACATTCTCCTGTACCCTGCCCCCCCAGGGACATCCTGAGGGGAGAGGCCCCCCCACCCTCCTACCATCTACCCATAACCCCCCTAAAACCGTTATCGCAGGATCACAACACAGCCCCTCCACATTCACATTATCTGTCTCTGTCTCCCCTGAGAGTTAGCCCCACATCACAGTTATCATTGAACACACACTCTCTTTCACGTGCGCACACACTCACACAAACGCACACACACAAACTGAACAGAGGGAGGATCAAAGGTTAATCATGCACACTCCTGTCTCTCGGTCCTTCTCAATGTAATAGGTGTGTGTGTACGTGTGTGCGTGCGTGCGTGCGTGTGTGACACACACCCAGTTTGTGTGTGAGCTTCTGTCTGTCCGCACTAATGAATTTTTGAAGGAGTATTTTTTTTCAAACAATAAATAAACAGATCTTACTTACTTCTCTGAATCTTTGTTTCTTTTACTCTCTCCTCCTTGCCCTCTCTTTATGGATTTACTCAAGACAAGGGTCGTTTTCCCTCGGAAACTGATTCGCTGTTTACTTTAGGTGATTTCAGGCAAACACTGTTTTCTATTGTATTTGTAAAACCAGCCATTAGTTTGATCTACTCTCTCCTATAAAGCTCTGTGTGTAAAGGCATCAGCATGCTTCAGTTCGGCTTTGGCCTAGGAACACTCAGCTAGGCCAACCGAACGGGTGTGCTCGCATACTCCCTTAAAAGACCTTCGGTTCAAAAACAAGAAAAAAGCGACAATAGTACCATCTTGAGACGCTGTAGCCAGTATACACTTCCTCAAAATAGTCCGAATTCACCTTAGATTACTCAAGAAATCTGTCATTTTTTAAATGTTTTTGCCAAGTAGATCGTAGTCGCGCAATTTTACATCTAACTAAGATGTTTGGTGCAGTATTTCGTAAGTGAATAAATTTGCATGAAAACGATTAGTCTCTCGTTGAATGACAACAGACACTTAATTGAAGTATCCCTACTGTTGGCCAATCACCAACGAAGGGGCATAGACTTACCGCTACTGAGAGGGAAAAAAATTGTGTGCACGAACAGCCGAAAAACCAACGACCGAAGACCAACGACCGAAGACCAAAGGCCGAAGACCAATGACCGAAGACCAAAACGAACAAAAACATTCAAAACAAAACATCATCATTAATATATGCACAAACTGTTCCGAACTGTTTTGGATGGGAAGATGGCTACAAGCTCTTTTTGTTGCATTCCACCCAGAGAGGAAGGCCGCCTTGTGTAGTGTATATCCACTAGGGGACTTGGGGAGCCAGAGTAGCTGACCAAGCAAGAGGAGCCAAGGCGCTATTTTTTTGACTAGCTAGCGACGATGTTTGAACTTCCGGATCCGGTGTTATATGCCTGTTTACAAATGCTAGCTACATGTCAGGCTAGTCCGGTGTTATATGCTTTACGACACTATTTCTTAGCCGCAGAAGCAAACATGTCTCTTTTTGAATTGCAATTGCTAGAGTTTGAAGAGCAAGAGCTTGAACTAGGGCTGTTGCGGTGACCGTATTACCGCCACACTGGCGGTCACAAGTCATGAAGGCAGTCAAAATTCCACATGACCTTTAGTCACGGTAATTAGGCTTCTCCAAGCTCTGATGCTGCTGATGGTCATTAGTAACTTGCTAACTGCCTGGTACTCAGCACTCTATTGTCCCTCTAATCACATTGACATCAATGCAAATGTGATCGAAAATCTAATCAAACACTTCATGAGAGCCCATGAGCTCATGTTGCGCAACATTTCTATAGACTATGTAATTGCGGGAGAAAACAGAGTGATGGCCGCTAATAAAAATACGAGGATCCCATCAGCTTTCTATAAGCTAGGCCTACTATATTTATTTCTCAACTTTCCTAATATTAAGCACATTGCTTATATTTACAACAGGAGTATAGCCTACCTGACTGGCATGAAAATAAACCACGTGGAAAAGCGTCTGCCATTCGCTATTTAAGTGCATAGATGACATGTATTTTTTTCCCGCTGCACCTGTTTCGAGACAGGTGCATGATAATGGTCCATTCGAAATCAATTTTTTTAAACTTATTCACACTTTACAAATCACAATAAAGAGTACTATAATGACAGTCACTTTATCCTTGTTTTAGTTGTTCATGTATTTTTGGCGAGGCTAGACCCTCAAGACATTTACCTAACCTTGTGTTATGTGTAGTGGCCTTTCAATGAGAACTTTCCTGCTGTGGTGAGAATGGCTGTCCAGCTGTAGACAATAAGACCCTCGAGACATTACATAACACAAGGTTGTACATGGTCATGTGTAGTGGCCTTTCAATGGAGACCCTTCCTCCTTTCGTACAATGGTGAGTGTCCAGCTGTAGACAATAAGAACAACCCCCCCCCAAGACATTAACCTAATCTACTTAGCTCATGTGCAAAGCAGTACAAGTTTGCTGAGTGACTGATTCAAAACAGGAGTATTTTCTGCCAGTACAAAGACAAATACCTTTTACATATGTATTTACTATCACAAAATGAACATAGTGCAATGTAATACACAGATGAAACAAGTTAAACACCAGTAACATGTGAATGAGGAAATAAGTATAAACATGCACCAGCAACCGTTTTTGGGGTGAGACAAACGGGTGACGTTGATCAGCTGGAATAGACACCGTCCATGGTACCATGACGTCGTAGGCGTCCTTTCCCGGACACTGCTGCCGTGTCTATATATCATCAACCCGCTGCATAATGTCAGGGTCCAAAGGATCCTCAGCTGTCTTCCTCTTCTGGCTATTGGAGCAGGGTCGTGGAGATGGGGCGGAGGTTGATTGAGTTGCAGGGCACCTGGATGGTGGATTGGGTGTTAAGAAGGGACTGGGTGTTGGGGAGAGGAACCGGAGAGGCCGATGTTTGAACTTGCCCTACTAATCATTATGATAACACAGGCATTGAATTTTTCCCACTCACAATTCCTCCCATTCAGAAAAGAGGTGATTTCACATGTTCTAAATAGGTCTGCTAAACATAAAAACACAAACACACACACTGACTGTACAAAAGGACTTGGCTGCATGACGAGTACATACTGTATCTGGCATATTGGTGTCTGTATGATGATGTTTCACGTGAACACGAAGCTAACCCAACCCAGAAGGGATACCGGGAAAAACATATTTCGGAGTGTGCAAAACTGTCATCAAGGCAAAGGTTGGCTACTTTGAAGAATCTCAAATATAAAATATATTTAGATTTGTTTCACCCTTTTTGGTTACTACATGATTCCATATGTGTTATATCATAGTTTTGATGTCGTCACTATTATTCTACAATGTAGAAAATAGTACAAATAAAGAAAAACCCTTGAAGGAGTAGGTGTGTCCAAACGTTTGACTGGTACTGTACATTTAGGCAAAGGGAAAGGGGGATACCGGAATGCATTCAACTGAATTGTCTTCTGCATTCAAATGCCTCCACCAGGGTCCTCTCCACCCTTTCCAATCACATTGGAAAGATTAGCTAGCTGGCTGTATGGCTGGTTCTGGAGCTGGATTTGTCAAAAGCATTGGTTTAGGGACGACTTCGCCACAGATGGAAACTACTGATCTATCTTTGACTTTGCCATCTATTGTTATCGCTAAAATTTGCCATCTTCCGTAAATTGCAGCCACAAATCAAATAGAAATTAATCAAATCCAATCAAATGTTCATTGTCACATGCTTCGTCAACAGCTGGTGTAGACTAACAGTGAAACGCTGTCCAACAATGCAGAATACAATAAAATAAAAATTATAACTGCCTTAATTTTGCTGGACCCCAGGAAGAGTAATGGGGATCCATAATAAATACCATTTTTTTACATTATTATTTGTAACACGAGGAATAAATACACAATGAGCAATGATAGCTTGGCTATATACATGGGGTACCAGTACTGAGTCGATGTGCACGGGTACGAGGTAATTGAGGTAGATATGTACATATAGGTAAGGGTAAAGTGACTAGGCAACAGGACAGATAATAGACAGTTGCACCAGTGTATGTGACAAGTGTGGAAATGTGTGTATGTGTTGGGGTGTCAGTGTTAGAATGTGTGTGTGTGTGTGCAAAGAGTCAAAAAGGGTCATTGCAGATAGTCCGGGTAGCTATTTGATTAACTATTTATCTGTCTTATGGCTTGGGGGTAGAAGCTGTTCATGAGCCTTTTGGTGCCAGACTTAGCGCTCCGGTACCGCTTGCGGTGCAGTAGCATTTAAAACAGTCTATGACTAGGGTGGCTGGAGTCTTTGACAATGTTTAGGGCCTTCCTCTGACACCACCTGGTATAGAGGTCCAGTGATGTACTAGGCCATACGCACTACCCTCTGTAGCGCCTTGCGGTCGGATGCCGAGCAGTTTCCATACCAAGCGGTGTTGCAGCCAGTCAAGATGCTCTCAGTGGTTCAGCTGTAGAACTTTTTGAGAATCTGAGGGCCCATGCCAAATCTTTTCAGCCTCCTAAATAGTTTGAAAGAATTATTCGAAATAGTTATTATTCGAATATTTCGAAAGATGAAGCTTCGGTAATATGGATCACTTTTGAAAGATAGTTGATATGGGTTTTTCTACATTGTAATGGACACGGTGCAACGTTATGTAGGCTACTGACAGGCTTTGGCTGCGGTACAGTAAAGCCAAGTCAGCCCGTGCTCAAGGTTCTCACAGGGGAAGTGAAATTATAGGCTACCATGACTTTGCTCATGATCATTGACACCACAAATGACATGTAACTAACTATAAGCTCCTTAAGTTTTATTTCGCAGGTGCCTTTTCATTATCTGGATAGACACTTGTGGTTTCTAGCTAACGTTATAACAATTAAAGTAGTGGAGTGTGTAGTGAAGCAAAACTTTAGTTGTCAAAACCCTTCATCTTGGGGTGACGGGGGGAGAGGGTTTGCAAAATGCTACCATATAACACAATTATACCATTAATTTTAATACAGACTAGCTCAAAAATAAGTGAAAATTTACAAATTATCCAATTGATTATGAGAATTTTCCTGTAAAAAACAAGTTATTTTAATTTGCTCCATAGCTCAGTGAACACAAGGCTGTTTGGCTCATTTCAGTCACGAAGAGGAATAGTTTTGCAGCTGTTTCTGATTAATATACAATGCCATGCTGGTGGGTGGTATCGTTCAAATAAAACCCAGCCCTGAAGTGAAACACAGGTTGAAAATAATTTGTATGTCATATCATAGGAATAGATTCCGCATTCACATAGATTTGCACAAAGTGGGCAGTTCAGATTTGTCACTTCAAGCCCAAATATATCATGCTTATTGACTAAAATCATTGTGCAACATCATGGGTAAACTCAATGTGTTTCTACTGGTGTGGGGCGTTTAATCTGTCTCGCTCTTCATTCTTTCACTCTGTTTTCCATCTTTCCTTTCTTAGTGCTGATATTATTCTTGACATTTCTTCTTGCGGCCGCGACTTCTGTCGCTCTTTTGAAATGCAACTGCTTCATGTTGTGGCAGATATACAGTTGAAGTCGGAAGTTTACATACACCTTAGCCAAATACATTTCAACTCAGTTTTTCACAATTCCTGACATTTAATCCTAGTAAATATTCCTTGTTTTAGGTCAGTTAGGATCACCACTTTATTTTAAGAATGTGAAATGTCAGAATAATAGTAGACAGAATGATTTATTTCAGCTTTTATTTCTTTCATCACATTCCCAGTGGGTCAGAAGTTTACATACACTCATTTAGTATTTGGTAGCATTGCCTTTAAATTGTTTAACTTGGGTCAAACATTTCAAGTAGCCTTCCACAAGCTTCCCACAATAAGTTGGGTGAATTGTGGCTCATTCCTCCTGACAGAGCTGGTGTAACTGAATCAGGTTTGTAGGCCTCCTTGCTCGCACACACTTTTTCAGTTCTGCCCACAAATTTTCTATAGGATTGACGTCAGGGCTTTGTGCTGGCCACTCCAATACCTTGACTTTGTTGTCCTTAAGCCATTTTACCACAACTTTGGAAGTATGCTTGGGGTCATTGTCCATTTGGAAGACCCATTTGCAACCAAGCTTTAACTTCCTGACTGATGTCTTGAGCTGTTGCTTCAATATATCCACATAATTTTCCTACCTCATGATGCCATCTATTCTGTGAAGTGCACCAGTCCCTCCTGSAGCACATTTCTCCAAAAAGTACGATCTTTGTCCCCATGTGCAGTTGCAAACCGTAGTCTGGCTTTTTTATGGCGGTTTTGGAGCAGTGGCTTCTTCCTTGCTGAGCGGCCTTTCAGGTTATGACGATATAGGACTCGTTTTACTGTGGATATAGATACTTTTGTACCTGTTTCCTCCAGCATCTTCACAAGTCCTTTGCTGTTGTTCTGGGATTGATTTGCACTTTTCACACCAAAGTACGTTCATCTCTAGGAGACAGAACATGTCTCCTTCCTAGGCGGTATGACAGCTGCGTGGTCCCATGGTGTTTATACTTGCGTACTATTGTTTGTACAGATGAACGTGGTACCTTCAGGCATTTGGAAATTGCTCCCAAGGATGGACCAGACTTGTGGAGGTCTACAATCTTTTTTGGCTGATTTTATTTTATTTTCCCATGATGTCAAGCAAAGAGGCACTGAGTTTGAAGGTAACCCTTGAAATACAACCACAGGTACACCTCCAATTGACTCAAATTATGTAAATTTGCCTATCAGAAGCTTCTAAAGCCATGACATAATTTTCTGGAATTTTCCAAGCTGTTTTATGGCACAGTCAACTTAGTGTATGTAAACTTCTGACTCACTGAAATTGTGATACAGTGAATTATAAGTGAAATAATCTGTCTGTAAACAATTGTTGGAAAATGTTCTTGTGTCATGCACAAAGTAGATGTCCTAACCGATTTGCGAAAACTATAGTTTGTTCACAAGAAATGTGTGGATTGGTTGAAAAACGAGTTTTAATGACTCCAACCTCAGTGTATGTAGACTTCCGACTTCAACTGTATTATCCTACGTATTATTCCTACTGGGGAAGAAACAGTCATCCCTAAAACCTTGTTGATTTCACACATGTTGGCTGCATGGCTGTGTAAATGTGTCTCTGTTTGAGACATGAGTTTGCATACTTGTGAAAGATGAACTTTCTCATAAATCATGCATTGATGAGTTTTCCAGGAAGTTATACATGCAGTTAGGATTTGACCGGTTGTGGACCAGAGTTCACATTTAGCTCCATGCCCAGCTGTGTCTTTATCCCCCAGTACACTACAGTACAAACTCCCTGCTTCCTGTTGTCCCCCCCCACACACACACACACACGCATGCCACTCTCCATACATAGCCTACTGTACAGTAATCTCTACCCCTCATTAGCACTATCTGAGGAAGAAGAACACTGAACTCTAGTTCGGTGTGTCAGGGAAACTGACTGGGCTTTACATTTTTAAACCTCACTCCCAGGATATGTTGAGAACTGCAAATCAACGTTGTATATGTGTGTGTCTGTGCTCACATTAGTGAGATGGGCTGATCCTTTGTGCCCCAGGGTGAATCTCATGTCGGGACTTCACTAGTGTCCAACTAGCCTGACACCATCCCCCTGACACCATCCCCTTCCCCACTCTGTACTGTAGTTCATTACTGTGTACCCCATGAGGCTGTCCTGAGGTGTCCCCCATCCACCCCTTTGTTAGTGATGTACACTGTAGAGGAGCAAGGCACAACTCAGGGCATTAACTCTGGAGCTCTGACACACTCTGGCTATCACACTGGTTTCCACACTGTCTGGTTGGTGACATTATAAAGCTTGCCCCTCTCTGGCCCACTCTGGACACTTCTATAGATTCCAATTTGTCAGTTTTAGCGCCCTCAAGAGTTTTAAACATCAATCATGAACTTGGGTTTTTCCCGCAATGTCTTTTTATTATTATTATTTTGATATATATTTAAGCGTAAAAGAAACAGGAAATGGCATTGGGAGAGAAGGATGGAGTGAGATATGTGGAATGAGAGAGTAGGCAGAGCGAGCAGACAGAAAGAGTGGAGAAGAAGGGATTGGGACAAGCCTCTAAGCCTCTTCAGCATAGTGTTGCACATCTGGGCCACAACCCGCCTTTTTTATCGAAACCAGAGAGAAGTTGGACAAAGTAAAAAATGACGCTAATCTCCCTGAGGAGACTGAGATAAAACAGCCCAGTTGTGGCAGCAGCAGCGTTTAGTGGAGGGGGATAGGGAGGCGAGGGCGCGCGAGCAGGGAAGGAGGAGAGGATGTGTGTGTGTGTGTGTGTGTGTGTGTGTTGTGGTGTTGCTTGTGTGTGTGTGTGTGTGTGTGTGTGTGTGTGTGTGTGTGCGCATGGGGGTTTGGGACTGGGGGGGTCCCTAGATGCTGTCAGTCCACGGTGTCACATTGCCCTCTAGTGGTGATGTTGACTTTCTCTGTTTTTCTGTTGAAGACTGCTGGAGAACAGCAGACTACAGGGAGCTGTTCCAGCACAGAGACAGACAGAGCCTCCAACAGGCTGTAGGTTAGCTCAGAACCCCTCTCATCTTAGTGGGCATTTCTGTGCCTGTCTGTCAGACTGTGCATACAGTATGTTCAGAGATTGAGAGCTCTGTTGTTTTCCTCTGCCTTGATAAGACTAGTCTATGTTCTGTCCCATTCCCTTTACAGCCAGCACGGGGAAAGGCTTGTGTACTTCCGATGGGAGAAAAAAAAATTGACTGGTGACAAATGCCAGATGCTTCAAATGTCCAAATTCAATATGTTAGCACTTACACAATATTTACCCAAGGGTTGTTTTTGAGCCCTGGATTTCTTGGTTGACTAGATTTGAGTAATACAACAACAACTGCAGCCAATGCCAAGAGACAGGAAAACTGTCCTTCTGACTGTCCCAGTATGCCTTAGACAGCTGTACATCATCCACAGTTATCGGGCATACAGGGAATATGTGCGCTTAAACCAGCTACGTTTTAGCGATGTTCAGGGCTGTGGTTGTATTGAAAGTACCGTAATATTTTGTCATGTCTATGTCTAGGGAGGTAGGTAGCCTAGCGGTTAAGAGCGTTGGGCCAGTAATCCAAAGGTCGCTGGTTCGGATCCCAGAGCCAACCAGGTGAAAATCTGCCGATGTGCCCTTGAGCAAGGCACGTAACCCTAATTGCTCCTGTAAGTCACTCTGGATAAGAGTGTCTACTAAATGACTAAAATGTATCAATTTGTTATTACATTGTAGCAACTTGATTATAACAGTGTCGTAAATCTATTCAGTAAGAGTATGTACTTTTGTTCAGAACTTTTTGTTTTCATGTTCTTGACTGTCTTCTGTCTGTGCATAGTTGTGTGAGCGTGTGTGTGTATGAGCGTGTGTGTGTATGAGCGTGTGTGTGTGTGTGTGTGTGTGTGTGTGTGTGTGTGTGTGTGTGTGTGTGTGTGTGTGTGTGTGTGTGTGTGTTATACCATGGTATGTAACTCTAGCCCAGTTTGTTGCTCTCAGGAGTAACACAGATGTTTCTCCCTGGAAAACAAACAGAACAGAGGCCCTTTCTCCAGGACGGGACTATCAAAATAAAAGATGGCCCCGACCCCACCTCCTTCTCGGGCCTGCTGTTTCATGGGGCGCTTGCAGAGGTGCATTTTTCTGTCGGACACGTACTTTTACACAAGTCTGCTCTCACATGTGCTCAGTTCTTATATTCTTTCATCTTGTCGATTTTCTTGGGCAGTTGCTGAGCGTGCGTGTGTGTGTCTGGTCCCTCCATTAGTATTGGAGCTATGGGTGGTTGGTGGGACTCAGGGGGTGATGACTCCAGACTGCAAGATATTTAGAATCCTGAGGGGGAGGGATAGGGGGAGACATGGGAGCAGAGGAGAACAAACTGTGCCACCCCCCTCCTCCCTGCTCCATGATTTATGGCCCTTTCCCTAAATGCACTGCGTCACTCCACAGGGGCGTCCTGAGCCGACAGGACTAGGAGAAGACCTCGGGGGGAGAGAGTGAAAGACTGAAAGACAGAGAGCGAGAGAGATTCTGAAAGACACAGACAGACAGAGAGACAGACACAGAGAGCGAGAGAGAGATATTCTGAAAGACAGACTGACAGACAGAGGGAGAGATTCTGAAAGACAGAAAGAAAGACCAAGAGAGAGATTCTGAAAGACAGACAGCCAGAGAGAGACAAACAGACAGACAGTGAGAGATTCTGAAAGACAGACAGACAGACAGACAGACAGACAGACAGACAGACAGACAGACAGACAGACAGACAGACAGACAGACAGACAGAGATTTTGAAAGACAGACAGACAGATTCTGAAAGACAGACAGAGAGACAGATAGAGAGAGAGATTCTAAAAGACAGACAGACAGACAAAGAGAGAGATTCTGAAAACAGACAGCCAGAGAGAGAGACAGACAGACAGTGAGAGATTCTGGACAGACAGACAGACAAACAGACAGACAGAACAAGGTGGATGTGATTAAGAGAAAGTGCACATTGATAAATGAGAGGGGTAAATAGTGCTGTTGAATGGAGAGAATGGTGAGAGAGAAAACAAGCTGTTTGAGCTGTGAAATTGAAGAGGATGTCATAAATAAGCAGAGTCCTGAGTCTGTCTCCATGGGCTGAGCGGACGTTGTATTTCTCAGATTAGAGCAGCACTGTGACAGCTCTGTGAGCATCACCACTACTCGCTTCATGCAGAGCCGTGTGTGTGTGTGTGTGTGTGTGTGTGTGTGTTGTGTGTGTGTGGTGTGTGTGTGTGTGTGTGTGTGTGTGTGTGTGTGTGTGTGTGTGTGTGTGTGTGTGTGTGTGTGTGTGTGTGTGTGTGTGTGTGTGTGTGTGTGTTTGTGAGCGTGACTATTTTGTGGGTCTCTCTGTGGTCTTTACAGGGGACAATAGCTACCATTTATCATTACTCATTCAAACAGGAACGATGCTCCAGCACCCTCATTTGGTCAATTGTGGTGTGTGTGTGTGTGTGTGTGTGTGTGTGTGTGTGTGGTGTGTGTGTGTGTGTGTGTGTGTGTGTGTGTGTGTGTGTGTGTGTGTGTGTGTGTGTATTGTGTGTGTGTGTTGTGGTGTTTGGTAATGGGAAGTCCAGGTGCAGAGACTCTGTCCCGAGGGAGGAAGCTCTTGTTTACTCATATTTAACCTTGTGTTCGACTGCCTGCTCCTATAACCCCTTTAAACATACACAGTCATACTGTATACTATATTTCTGCCCTGCTATAGCTGCCCCGGTCAACTGTAAGTGTTGATATTGTGAAGTGGAAACGTCTAGGAGCAACAACGGCTCAGCAGCGAAGTGGTAGGCCACACAAGCTCACAGAACGGGACCGCTGAGTGCTGAAGCGCGTAACGCGTAAAAATCGTCTGTCCTCGGTTTCAACACTCACTACCGAGTCCAGACTGCCTCTGGAAGCAACGTCAGCACAAGAACTGAACAATGCGCAATACCAAGCGTCAGGTGGAGTGGTGTGACGCTCGACAGGCCATTGGACTCTGGAGCAATGGAAACGCGTTCTCTGGAGTGATGAATCACGCTTCACCATCTGGCAGTCTGAAGGACAAATATTGGTTTGGCGGATGCCAGGAGAACGCTACCTGCCCCAATGCATAGTGCCAACTGTAAAGTTTGGTGGAGGAGGAATAATGGTCTGGGGCTGTTTTTCATGGTTCGGGCTAAGCCCCTTAGTTCCACTGTAGAGAAA
This sequence comes from Salvelinus sp. IW2-2015, assembly GCF_002910315.2. Classification (NCBI taxonomy): domain Eukaryota; kingdom Metazoa; phylum Chordata; class Actinopteri; order Salmoniformes; family Salmonidae; genus Salvelinus; species Salvelinus sp. IW2-2015. The sequence continues at coordinate 22,286,985 of NC_036853.1, read as the reverse complement.
TCTTAACACTACAGCATAAAATTACATTCTAGACAATTCTGTGCTTCCAACTTTGTGGCAACAGTTTGGGGAAGGCCCTTTCCTGTTTCAGAATGACAAGGACCATGTGCACAAAGAGAGGTCCATACAGAAATAGTTTGTCGAAGATCATTGTGTAAGAACTTGACTGGTCTGCACAGAGCCCTGACCTCAACCCCATCAAACTAATTTGGGATGAATTGGAACGCTGACTGCGTGCCTGACCTAATCGCCCAACATCAGTGCCCGATCTCGCAAATGATCTTGTGGCTGAATGGAAGCAAGTCCCCAAAGCAATGTTCCATCATATAGTGGAAAGCCTTCCCAGAAGAGTGGAGAATGTTATAGCAGCAAAGGGGGGACCAACTCCATATTAATGCCCATGATATTGGAATGAGATGTTAGATGAGCAGGTGTCTACATACATTTGGCCATGTAGTGTATGAGCTTGTGAATAGCCTCATACCCTTTGTTTTTATTATCTCAGTAAAACTTGCAGTGTCTCCCTTCAGAATTATTGTACATTTTATTTTAATAACATGGATAGTTACATTCTCACCCTGTAGTGTGTTGTATGGCAGAGTCCAATGCAGCCAGAAGGGGGCATTGTTTCCCTGTGTGACGGACACTAATGACATGTGCCGTCTATAAAGTAACACTACCTCGAAGAGGTTCTGGAAGAGTTTTGGTCCATCCATGAGACATACAGTAAAATAGTATTTATTCATGAAGTATCCAATGTCGGAGACTGTGATATGATCAAATACAGCAATACATTCACTCTGAAACAATTATTATTGCAGCAGTGGTTTGAGGACTGCCACCTCACTGTATGGTTGAATAGTTTATGAATGGAATTCCAGAGTAGGTTTTCCAGGGTAGTCCAGTAGGGGGCACAACAGACCTAGATTCTCTTCCTGGAAGTGAACCACCTGTAAAGGATGACGCTGTGGCTTTGAGTGACCAGAGAACAATCTGTGATGTCCAGACAGTTTTCATGACAATGATTCATGTTTGAGATAGCAGATCCTGACCCAGCATTAAACAGCATGTCTCTGTATTTACATTTAAGGCCAGATTAAGCCTTGACTAAAAAACATTTTCAAAGGAGATTTTAAAATGCTTTTTAGTTCAGGATTAGGTGTAATGGACTACAGTACCAGTCAAAAGTTTGGACACACCCACACTCATTCCAGGGTTTTTCTTTATTTTTACTATTTTCTACATTGTAGAATAATAGTTAAGACATCAACACTATGAAATAACACACATGGAATCATGTAGTAACCAAAATATATTTGAGTTTCTTCAAAGTAGCCAACCTTTGCCTTGAGGACAGCTTTGCACACTCTTGGCATTCTCACAACCAGCTTCATAAGGTAGTCATCTGGAATGCATTTCAATTAACAGGTGTGACTTGTTCAAAGTTCATTTGTGGAATTTCTTTCCTTAATGTGTTTGAGCCAATCAGTTGTGTTGTGACAAGGTAGGGGTGGTATACAGAAGATAGCCCAATTTGGTAAAAGACCAAGTCTATATTATGGCAAGAACAGCTCAAATAAGCAAAGAGAAACGACAGTCCATCATTACTTTAAGACATGAAGGTCAGTCAATCCGGAAAATTTCAAGAACTTTAAGTGTTTCTTCAAGTGCAGTCGCAAAAACCATCAAGCGCTATGATGAAACTGACTCTCATGAGGACCGCCACAGGAAAGGAAGACCCAGAGTTACCTCTGCTGCAGAGGATAAGTTCATTTTTTGTTTTTAAAATATTTTTTATTTAAACAGGTAGACCAATTGAGAACAAGTTCTCATTTACAACTCGACCTGGCCAAGATAAAGCAAAGCAGTGTGACAAAAAACAACGACACAGAGTTACACATGGGATAAACAAAAGTACAGTCAATAACACAATAGAAAAATCTATATACAGTGTGTACAAATGGAGTAAGGAGGTAAGGCAATAAATAGGCCAATAGTAGCGAAGTAATTACAATTTAGCAAATTAACACTGGAGTGATAGATGTGCAGATGATGATGTGCAAGTAGAAATACTGGTGTTCAAAAAAAGTTTATATAAACAATATGGGGATGAGGTAGGTAGTTGGATGGGTATTTACAGATGGGCTGTGTACAGCTGCAGCGATCGGTAAGCTGCTCAGATAGCTGATGCTTAAAGTTAGTGAGGGAGATATAAGTCTCCAACTTCAGCGATTTTTGCAATTCGTTCCAGTCATTGGCAGCAGAGAACTGGAAGGAAAGGCGGCCAAAGGTAGTATTGGCTTTGGTGGATGACCAATGAGATATACCTGCTGGAGCGCATGCATGAAGACCAGTGAGCTGAGATAAGGCGGAGCTTTACCTAGCAAAGACTTGTAGATGACCTGGAGCTAGTGGGTCTGGCGTTGAATATGAAGCGAGGGCCAGCCGACGAGAGCATACAGGTCGCAGTGGTGGGTAGTATATGGGGCTTTGGTGACAAAACAGATGGCACTGTGATAGACTGCATCCAATTTGCTTAGTCGAGTGTTGGAGGCTATTTTGTAAATGACATCGCCGAAGTCGAGGATCGGTAGGATAGTCAGTTTTACGAGGGTATGTTTGGCAGCGTGAGTGAAGGAGGCTTTGTTGCAAAATAGGAAGCCGATTCTAGATTTAATTTTAGATTAGAGATGCTTAATGTGAGAGTTTACTGTCTAGCCAGACACCTAGGTATTTGTAGTTGTCCACATATTCTAAGTCAGAATCGTCTAGAATAGTGATGCTAGTCGGGCGGGCAGGTGTGGGCAGCGATCGGTTGAAGAGCATGCATTTAGTTTTACTAGCGTTTAAGAGCAGTTGGAGGCCACGGAAGGAGTGTTGTATGGCATTGAAGCTCGTTTGGAGGTTTGTTAGCACAGTGTCCAAAGAAGGGCCAGATGTATCCAGAATGCTGTCGTCTGCGTAGAGGTGGATCAAGGAATCATCCACAGCAAGAGCGACATCATTGATATATACAGAGAAAATAGTCGGCCCGAGAATTGAACCCTGTGGTAACCCCATAGAGACTGCCAGAGGTCCAGACAACAGGCCCTCCGATTTGACACACTGAACTCTATCTGAGAAGTAGTTGGTGAACCAGGCGAGGCAGTCATTTGAGAAAGCAAGGCTGTTGAGTCTGCCGATAAGAATACAGTGATTGAATGAGTTGAAGGCCTTGGCCAGGTCGATGAAGACAGCTGTACAGTACTGTCTTCTATCGATGGCGGTTATGATATCGTTTAGGACCTTGAGCATGGCTGAGGTGCACCCGTGACCAGCTCGGAAACCAGATTGCACAGCGGAGAAGGTACGGTGGGATTCGAAATGGTCAGTGATCTGTTTGTTAACTTGGCTTTCGAAGACTTTAGAAAGGCAGGGCAGGATAGATATAGGCCTGTAACAGTTTGGGTCTAGAGTGTCACCCCCTTTGAAGAGGGGGATTACTGCAGCAGCTTTCCAATCTTTAGGAATTTCGGACGATACGAAAGAGAGGTTGAACAGACTAGCAATAGGGGTTGCAACAATGGCGGCAGATAATTTTAGAAAGAGAGGGTCCAGATTGTCTAGCCCAGCTGATTTGTACAGGTCCAGGTTTTGCAGCTCTTTCAGAACATCTGCTATCTGGATTTGGGTGAAGGAGAAATGGGGGAGGCTTGGGAAGTCGCTGCGGGGGTTGCGGAGCTATTGGCCGGGGTAGGGGTAACCAGGAGGAAAGCATGGCCAGCCGTAGAGAAATTCTCAATTATCGTGGATTTATCGGTGGTGACAGTGTTTCCTAGCCTCAGTGCAGTGGGCAGCTGGGAGGAGGTGCTCTTATTCTCCATGGACTTTACAGTGTCCCAGAACATTTTGGAGTTAGAGCTACAGGATGCAAATTTCTGTTTGAAAAAGCTAGCCTTTGCTTTCCTAACTGGCTGTGTGTATTAGTTCCTGACTTCCCTGAAAGTTGCATATCGCGGGGACTATTCGATGCTAGTGCAGTACGCCACAGGATGTTTTTGTGCTGGTAAAGGGCAGTCAGGTCTGGAGTGAACCAAGGGCTATATCTGTTCTTAGTTCTACATTTTTTGAAAGGGGCATGCGTATTTAAGATGGTGAGGAAAGCACTTTTAAAGAACAACCAGGCCTCCTCTACTGACGGGATGAGGTCAATATCCTTCCAGGATACCCGGACCAGGTCGATTAGAAAGGCCTGCTCGCAGGCAATGATACAGGCAATGAAGTAGTGATCGCTGAGATCCTGATTGAAAACAGCAGAGGTGTATTTGGAGGGCAAGTTGGTCAGGATAATATCTATGAGGGTGCCCATGTTTATAGATTCAGGGTTGTACCTGGTGGGTTCCTTGATAATTTGTGTGAGATTGAGGGCATCTAGCTTAGATTGTAGGACTGCTGGGGTGTTAAGAATATCCCAGTTTAGGTCACCTATCAGAATGAACTCTGCCCCCCATCTATCTTCAATCAATTCACATATGGTGTCCAGGGCACAGCTGGGAGCTGAGGGGGGTCTATAACAGGCGGCAACAGTGAGCGACTTATTTCTGGAGAGATTAATTTTAAAAATTAGAAGCTCGAACTGTTTGGGCATAGACCTGGAAAGTATGACAGAACTTTGCAGGCTATCTCTACAGTAGATTGCAACCCTTTAGCAGTTATATCTTGACGGAAAATGTTGTAGTTGGGGAAATCTCAAAAAGATTTGGTGGCCTTCCTAAGCCAGGATTCAGACATGTCTAGGACATCAGGGTTGGCGGAGTGTGCTAAAGCAGTGAGTAAAACAAACTTAGGGAGGAGGCTTCTGATGTTAACATGCATGAAACCAAGGCATTTACTGTTACAGAAGTCTACAAATAAGAGCGCCTGGGTTAACACCTACATCACCTGAGGAACAGAGGAAGAGTAGGATGAGGATACGGCTAAAGGCTATCAAAACTGGTCGTCTAGTGCGTTGGGGGCAGAGAATAAAAGGAGCAGAATTCTGGGCGTGATAGAATAGATTCAGGGCAAAGTGTACAGACAGTGGTATGGTAGGGTGCGGGTACAGTGAAGGTAAACCTAGGCATTGAGTGATGATAAGAGAGGTTGCATCTCTGGAGGCACTAGTTATGCTAGGTAAGGTCACCGCATGTGTGGGAGGTGGGACAAAAGAGGTATCTGAGGCATGTTGAGTGGGGATAGGGGCTCCACAGTAAAATAAAACAATGATAAATACCCTAAACAACAGTATAAAAGGCATATTGACATTAGAGAGAGACATAAAGCTAGGCATTAAGCAATCACAGGTTTGATTGGGAGAGCTAGCTAAGACAACAACGGGTAAGAAAACAATAGCTAATCAGCTAAGACAACAACAACAGGTAAAATGACGGGCAGAGAGGGTCAGTTAACTACACACAGGGCCTGAGTTCGAGGCTGGGGCCGACAGGTAAACAAAATAAACATAAATGGAGTACAGTGATTAATGAACAGTCCAGCAGGCATCAGCTATGTAGCCAGGTGATCATAGTGTCCAGTCAACAGCAATAGATGAAACAGGGAAGTCGTTACTACGCTCGCAAGCGGGGACATGACGTTCCTAAAGTTTGCAGGCCAGGGCTAACAGAAGCGTCGTCACCGACGTCCGACAAAGGCCGGTTGAGGGCACATCGGACGGAATTACATCTTGATGGATTGGCGGGGCTCCGTGTCAACAAAGGCTCCAGGCCAATTGGCAAAAGAGGTATTGTAGCTGGAGAAATTTTGTTTGCTAGCCGAGAGATGCGCCTGGCTCGAGGCTAACTGGTGCTAGCTTCAGGACAAGGGCGTTAGTCACTATAGCCACTCGGTAGCAGCTAGCTAGCTGTGATGATCCGATGCAAAGGTCCAGAGCTTACGGCAGGAATCCAGTAATGTAGTGGCTTCTAGTCATGTTAGTGAAGAGTCCGGGAGGTATCAGCTGTGTAGCCGAGTGATCATAGGGTCTGCTGAGCAGGCCGGGAGATGGGCCTGTCTCAAGGCTAGCTTCAGGGCTGGGCCACTCTGGAGTAATGGTCCAGAGCTTACGGCAGGAATCTGGTGAAGTAGTGCAGAAAAGCAGTCCGATATGCTCAGGGTTGATATTGCGCTGTGCAGACTGGCGGGTATTATCCAGGCTGAATGCAGCTGGTGTCTGAGCTAAAGGTAAAGGCCGTAGAGTTACCAGTCTCAGAAATTACAGCCCAAATAAATGCTTCACAGAGTTCAAACAACAGACACATCTCAACATCAACTGTTCAGAAGAGACTGCGTGAATCAGGCCTTCATGGTCGAATTGCTGCAAAGAAATCACTACCAAAGGACACCAAAAAGAAGAAGAGACTGGCTTGGTCCAAGAAACACGAGCAATGGACATTAGACTGGTGGAAATCTGTCCTTTGGTCTCCTTTGGTCAAATTTGAGATTTTTGTTTCCAACCACCGTGTCTTTGTGAGGCGCAGAGTAGGTCAACGGATTATCTCTGCATGTGTGGTTCCCACCGTGAAGCATGGAGGAGGAGGTGTGATAGTGTGAGGGTACTTTGCTGGTGACACTGTCAGTGATTTATTAAGAATTCAAGGCACAGTTTACCAGCGTGGCTATCACTGCATTCTGCAGCATTCTGCAGCGATATTCCATCCCATCTGGTTTGTGCTTAGTGGGACTATCATTTGTTTTTCAACAGGACAATGACCCAACACACCTCCAGGCTGTGTAAGGGCTATTTGACCAAGAAGGAGCGTGATGGAGTAATGCATCAGATGACCTGACCTCCACAATCACCCGACCTCAACCCAATTGAGATGATTTGGGATGAGTTGGACCGCAGAGTGAAGAAAAAGCAGCCAACAAGTGCTCAGCATATGTGGGAACTCCTTCAAGAAAGTTGGGAAAGAATTCCAGGTGAAGCAGGTTTCCAAGCGTGTGCCAAGCGTGTGCAAAGCTGTCATCAAGGCAAAGGGTGGCTATTTTGAAGAATCTCAAATATAAAATATATTTTGATATGTTTAACACTTTTTTGGTTACTACATGATTCCATATGTATTATTTCATAGCTTTGTTGTCTTCACTATTATTCTAGAATGTAGAAAATAGGAAAAATAACGAAAAACTCGAATTAGGTGTGTCCAAACTTTTGACTGGAACTGTACCTGGGAGAGTTCAGTTGAGGGAAAACGGCCCCATACTGAACTGTCAAGCGGAAAACATGTAAGAAGACCTACACAATGTAGGTCCAAATCAAAGGCGTCCACATGCCACCGGTAAACGGTGCTCACATTGTGTGAACTCCAGTAGCTTTACAGATTAAGAAGAGTTGAGGAACTATTTGGTTACTTTGTCTGAGGAATGAAGTTAAATATAGGATCTGTGATGAACTTTCTTTCACTCAAGAGTAAGCTGCTTGGAATTGAAGGGTGTTGGAAACACATGACACAAACTCACTTGTGCATCCATGTAGATTCACACATACAGTGGGGTCTGAAACTATTGACACCATTGATAAAGATGAGATAAAATAAATTATTAAAATACTGAGCTATATTGTATGCTCAAAATATTTGGTCGGAGACTGAGGTGGCTATTGAATAATGTTGATTCTGTAGCCTATGGACCATTTCTTTGTGGATTTTGATTTGTGGTTGGGTTTATTGTCTTGCTGGAAGATCCACTTGCAGGCAAGTTTCAGCTTCTTGGCAGAGGTAACCAGGTTTTTGGCTAAAATGTCCTGGTACTGGGTAAAGTGTATGATGACATTGAATGACATTGACCTTAACAAGGGCCCCAGGGCCAGTGGGAGCAAAATACCCCCATAACATCAAAGATCCACCACTATATTTTACAGTAGGTATGGGGTTATTTCCTGCTCATGCGTTCTCATTTCGACGCCAACCCCTCCACTGGTGTGCATGGCCAAAGAGCGCTATTTTCATGTTATCCAGCAAATGTAAATGCCAGGACTTTACTAAACAGCATTTGGATAGGAACCACCGGTGCTTTGGTCAGATGACATGAAAATAGAGCTCTTTGGCCAGCCACACCAGTGGTGGGTTTGGCATCTAATTTGTTGTTGTTTTGAAGCTCATTTCCTGCAATTCTACATAGTTAAAAAATACTCCTTATATCTTTTATGTAGTATATTTTATGATGATAATAATAATGGATAAGGAAAATAAAGTCTAGACCTGATTTCCATGTTATTCCACTACATTTACATTTGAGTCATTTAGCACATACTCTTATCCAGAGCGACTTAGAATTAGTGCTTTTATCTTAAGATAGCTGGGTGAGACAACCACATATCACAGTCGTAGCACATTTTCCCTCAACGTAGTTATCTGCAAAGTCAGTGCTGGTAGGAAAATACAACCTATATGGATCCTGCTAGGAGAAGGGCGCCGATTACAATCAGGAAGAGGAATGTAGCCAGGCCAATAGCCATGTAGGGAACTTTGGGAGGGAAAAAGGTAGGGTAAACGGTAAGAAGATTGGATACATATATAAACCAAGATGACCACAAGTTACAATGTGTCATATGATGTGATATGGCAGAGATCTCCAACCCAAAATTAAATCTAGAATCGGCTTCCTATTTCGCAACAAAGCCTCCTTCACTCATGCTGCCAAACATACCCTCGTTAAACTGACTATCCTGCCAATCCTGGACTTCGGCGATGTCATTTACAAAATAGCATCCAACACTCTATTCAGCAAATTGGATGCAGTCTATCACAGTGCCATCCGTTTTGTCAACAAAGCCCCATATACTAACCACCATTGCGACCTGTATGCTCTCGTTGGCTGGCCCTCGCTACATATTCGTCGCCAGACCCACTGGCTTCAGGTCATCTATAAGTCTTTGCTAGGTAAAGCTCCGTCTTATCTCAGTCACTGGTCACTATAACAACACCCACCCGTAGCATGCGCTCCAGCAGGTATATTTCACTGGTCATCCCCAAAGCCAACACAACTTTGGCCGCCTTTCCTTCCAGTTCTCTGCTGCCAATGACTGGAACGAATTACAGAAATCACTGAAGTTGGAGACTTATATCTCCCTCACTAACTTTAAGCATCAGCTGTCAAAGCAGCTTACCGATTGCTACAGCTGTACACAGCCAATCTGTATATAGCACATCCAACTACCTACCTCATCCCCATATTTAATTGATTTATTTTCTGCTCTTTTGCACACCAGTATTTATACTTGCCACATTCTCATCTGCACATATATCACTCCAGTGTTAATTGATAAATTGTAATCACTTCGCCACTATGGCCTATTTATTGCCTTACCTCCTTACTTCATTTGCACACACTGTATACAGATTTTCTATTGTGTTATTGACTGTACGTTTGTTTATCCCATGTGTAACTCTGTGTCGTTGTTTTTGTCACACTGCTTTGCTTTATCTTGGCCAGGTCGCAGTTGTAAATGAGAACTTGTTCTTAAGTGGCCTACCTTGTGAAATAAAAAAATTGAAAAGATGGAGATTACTGTAAAATGGCTAAACTATGGGTGGTTGGGAGGCTACCAAATATGTTTTATTATTATAATTTATATCAACCCTCAATTAAATTATACATTTTCTTTCAGACGTGGTTTCAAATGCATGTGTATTTGGGGGTTAGGGGTTAGGGAAAGTAGTTTTTTCAATGGGAATCAATTGTTGGTCCCCAAAAAGTCCTCACAAGTATAGTAAGGCATGTGTGTGTGTGGGGCTGTGGTTATGTAACTTATGGTAAATGTATGAGACAGGAAGAAGGGTAACAGACCGATTTATCCATGCAGCTAAAATAATGGCGCTTCACTACCTCCTGAAGGTTTCTGATGGGGATTACATTATTAAACAAGGATCCATTTAGTGTCAAAAAGTACACAACCCCCGCTCTTACTTTGTTTTATATTTAAAGCAAAATACTGTTGCAAAACTGTAGTACTTTGTGTCTTCATCAGAAATATATAACCACTGCTTTTATGATACACACTCATTCAGACACTCACACATATAGGCATAACCACACACCACTATAATTGTAGAGATGGGAAGTTGTTGGGAAAGTGACAGGGAAACTGAATGTGGCACCAGATCAAAGAGCACACCTCTGACTGTAGTGTATGAGTTGGGTAAAGGCATCCCTCACTCTAAAGCTGTGGGCATTGCAGTAAAGTTGATGCTGAAGATAACAAAAAATGTTTGTGTGTGTGTGAGACGGGAGGAGATGTTTGATGCAAGCTAGTGAGTGAGTGAGAGTGAGAGACACTGTGACAGTGAGAGAGACTGTGAGAGTGAGAGAGATTATTCTCATTCTGTGCAGCAGATATTCTGTATTTGTCTATGAAGTGGTCTCAAGTTTGTTCTTTAGTACCTTGTTGAATGACAGAATCTAGGTATTTTCTTGTTTTGACTGCGTATGATCAGGTGTTAGAATCAAAACAGTCCTTAAGTGTCAATATTGACAGCCAGTGCGTGCGTGTGAGGAGGCGCCACAGATTAACTAAGGTAGTGGCCTGATTACTTCCAGACCCTTGCAGTCAGACAGTTAAATTACAGCTGCCTGTGGCAAATTGAGCAAATCATTACCCTGTGATTAACAGCCACTGTCTCCACAGTCATCACACACAGTGGCCTACTTGCAGGCCCATTCTGATTGAATGACCTTTATTTCTGCTTAGATCTACACTCATCTACACTCATTCTCATTCTCCCCTTCACAACTCTCACTCCCTAAATCACACACACACACACACATAAACCTCGGAGTGGGCTGGTCCCATGCTCCTGCCTGCTGCTTGATCTCCTCATGGCTTTTTAGAGAGTGCAGGACATCTGAGGATGATGATCACTGACCTACATGCTTATCTATAAACACAAAGCTCTGTGCTGTACAGTCTGTCCTCACGATGGAAAATAACATCCCATGTCCTTACCTATTTTGCGTTTGTTTTCTCATCTCTGGGGAAGTACAGACAGGAGCTCCGACAAACCATGGAAACGTGAGCACCTCAACATAACACACACACCTGTGGATATGCTTCGATCTCATCCACAGTGGCATACTTTGATACGCACGTTGGACACTCAGAAAGAGGTGAGAAGTGTTGGGTGCTGTGAGAGTATAGAGAGTGTGTAGACCAGTCTCTCGGGGCCCGTCTGTAGTCTGACTCGGTCAGTCTGAGAGATTCAGCAGTACAGACAGAGGCCTGTGGAAACACTGTAGACTACAGAGATGAGCTCATTCACAGCTCTCAGCCTCAGATTTGACTATGTCCAAAATACCTAAGGAAAGGAGGACTAGCCAGCCAGCTATCTATCCCTATCTCAAACACAGCGAATACACTCATAGATCCACGAGAGAGAGAGAGAGAGAGAGAGAGAAGGAGAGAGACGAGCAGAGAAGAGAGGGAAGGGATGAAGAGAAGAGAACCGAGAGAGAGTGGAAAAGAAAAAAGGAAAGGAAAAAGAGCGAGAGAGAGAGAGAGGAGGAGAGGAGAAGAGAGAGAGAGAGAGAGAGAGAGAGGAGAGAGAGAGAGAGAGAGAGGAGAAGAAGGAGAAGAGAGAGAGAGAGAGAGAGAGAGAGAGAGGAGAGAGAGAGAGAGGAGAGAGAGAGAAGAGAGAAGAGAAGAGAGAGAGAGAAGAGAAGAGAGAGAGAGAGAATCCTTGGCCTCTTTAGCTGGTCTTGTGTTCTCTGTCAAGTGCCTCAGATCACAGTGAAGAGGATTAGGGTGTAAAACCGGAATCTGGCCATTCCAACTTCAGGAATTCTTTGTCTTCGGGAAATCATTAAGACCAGTCAGGCCATTATAACTGGACTGATGGGCCGTTTTGTTCATTCAGAGCTTACGTCCGAACTCTGACCCCTGAAGAAGTGTGTGAGACAGGGTCATTGGGCTAGCTATGTGTCATGGGTTTCCTGTGCCAATACATTCTCATCAAATGAGCAGTTGCGTGAGTACAATAATCCAATAAGAAAATGTGTAAAAGAATAACTTACTGTTTGCCCAAACCATGGCTTATGGTTAGTACATGGTTAGTACATATAGAGGTAATACTGGGATTCATGATATTCACACTCTAAAGCTCTGTCACAATATTCCTGTCAAAACATGCAAGTGTAACAATATCCCAATTCATAACTGCTATTTTCCTATGTAAAACAAATAAATCACACTCTAAATCAAAAAAATATAATGTATGAACAATATTTCAGTTCATAACAATTTTCCAATGGTTTAGAAAAATAGCTTTGTCATGACGTTTGTAGATAAACAGCTACACATTCTTTGGGACTATTAGTGTATTAATGTTGTACTGTTAGGCGTTTACTGCACTGCTGGAGCTATGAGCGAAAGCATTTCTCTGCACCTGCTTTAACATCTGCAATTTTTGATTGAATTCTTTTTTATTTGACATCGTATCGTATCTGACAGTGTATCATTTGAACTGCTCTCTCCATACTTAATGTACTCCTTCACCGTGCTTCTTCTCTCATTGGCCACTGCTCACTCCGCCCAACAGCTCCACGTACAGCTCCGACCAACCCTGACTTCGAGTGACCACAGTGTACTGGCTAAGTTTACTCTAGATCCTGACCTCAGACCCCACCACTACTGCCCCTCTGTGTCTCAGCAGGTCTGACTGTAGAGCAGCAACACATAGCGTCTGGCTGATGAAGAGATGTTGTCCACTGGACCATACATTACCGTGTTACCATGGGGATGACAGGGTAGACCGGATGCTAGGTTGTTCCCTGGGACATGACAAACACCTAGCTTTACAGAGATAACTAATATTCATGATGTGTTAAAAGAAGCCCACTTCCTTACCCCTCACCTACTCATATTGTATTTCCCTACTCCTATGCAGTATACTCTTCCTCCTGCACACTCTGTCAGTGGGATGCAGGAGCCAGGCCGGAGCTCCCAGTGCCCAGCCAGCATTCCACAGGGGATTAAGTGGAAAGACTTTTATATAAGCTCTGACGGTTCCTCATCTCCAGGGTTCCATATCCCCAGGAATCTGTGTTTCGGTTTCTCTTCCTTTGAAGAAGCAAAAGCACCTCCTCTCCTCTTTTCTCACACCAAAATAGAATTTCGTTCAGGTTACAAAACCAGCCCAAGTTATTTATAGTTGGTTCCACTGTCTGTTCTCCACATTCCAGTGAGACTTCTGGAACGATTAGTCTTCTATTCTGTGGTTGGATCTCCGGGGTAGTGTTTGGGAGGTTATTAAAGAGACAAACGGTGTACTCCTTTTTTATTTTATTTTTTTATTTTACACCCTTTTTGATCTTGTCTCGTCGCTGCAACTCCCCAATGGGTTCAGGAGGCGAAGGTCGAGTCATGTGCCCTTCGAAACATGACCCGCCAAACCGCACTTCTTAATCCGGAAGCCAGCCTCACCAATGTGTCGGAGGAAACACCGTTCAACTGACGACCGAGGTCAGCCTGCAGGCGCCCGGCCCGCCACAAGGAGTCGCTAGAGCGCGATGAGCCAAGTAAAGCACCCCCGGCCAAACCCTCCGCTAACCCGAACGACACTGGGCCAATTGTGCGCCGATCACGGCCGGTCGTGATACAGCCCGGGTCTGTAGTTATTGATCCCGGGTCTATAGTGACGCCTCTAGCACTGCAATGGGAGGCCCACAAACTGTGTACTCTAATTCAATATTCTCTAGTGGAGTGGATCCTGAAAGAAGAGCTGGGTGCTGGTGATGAGTAATAAGTTATAGACCGGAATGTCTTTTGTTCTTCCTCATATTCTTTCCAGAAGGACAGTTTATGCTCATAATTCACTAGTTAGAGCTGAGAGACTGTGTGTGCGTTTGTATCTATGCCTTTAAAGCTTTGAGTCAGCGTGTAGCAACAGAGCAGAGTATTTTATTGGTTATTTCTCCTTCTTTGTCTCTCCTGCTCCTCTATTTCTGGCACACTAATTGGTGGTTAGCTGGTAGGTTAGATGCACCTCTGCACGTCACCTATTATGCACATCTCGCTGAGTTCCCCCTGCCTACCCAGCTACTCAGCATCGCCTCCCAGGTCCTACTGCTCTATTAGACCTCATTAAGAATGTTCCAGAAAGTCTACATCGGTCACTTCCTGTCACACTGCCTGTGCATGTTCTCACTGATCTACTAACACAAACTATTACATTATCTCACTCGCACTCTCCCTCCCTCTTTTTCTCCCTCTCCTCTCCTCTCCTCTCCCTCTCCCTCTCCCTCTCTCTCTCTCTCTCTCTCTCTCTCTCTCTCCCTCTCTCTCTCTCCTCCTCTCTCTTCGCTCTCCTCCTCTCTCTCTCTCTCCTCATCTCTCTCTCTCTCTCTCCTTCTCCTCCTCCCTCTTTCTTCCTCTCCTCTCCTCCTCTCTCCTCTCTCCCTCGCTCCCTCTCCCCTTTCCCTCTTCCCTCTCCCCTCCTTTCCTTCTTCTCCCCTCTTCTTCTTCTTCTCTCCTCTGCTCTCCACCCACTCTTTTCTCCTTCTCTCTCTCCCTCTCCTCTCCCTCTTCTCTCTCGATCCCTCCTCTCTCCCTTCTCTCTCTCCTCTCCTCTCTCACCCTCCTCTTTTTCGTCTCCCTCTCCTCTCCTCTCTCTCCCGCTCCGCCCATCCCTCCTTTTTCTCCTCTTCTCTCTTCCTCTCTCTCTCCGCTCCTTCTCTCCCTCTCTCTCCTCTCTCTCTCTCTCTCCTCTCTCTCTCCTCTCCCTTATTTTCTCCCTCTCCTTTCTCCTCTCCTCTCCCTCTCCTCTCCCTCTCCCCTCTCTCATCTTCTCTCCCCTCTCTTCTCTCTCCTCTTTCTCCCTCCCTCTGTCTCTCTCCTCTCCTCCCCTCCTCTCTCTCTCCTCTCTCGCTCTTCTCCTCGCCTCCTCTCTCCCTCTCCTCTCCTCTCCTCTCTCTCTCGCCTCTCTCATCTACTCTCCCTCACTCTCCCTCTTTTTCTTCCCTGGGCGTGTGGCGGCGCGTGTGGGCGGTCGCGGCGCGTGCTCGCGGTCGGGGCCCTGCGCCGGGGGCGCGGCGCGGTCGGGGGGGGGGCGGCTCTCCTGGCTCCTCGTGGGGGGGGGCTGCGCGCGGGCGTGGGGCCGGCTCCTGGCGGGGGGGTGCGTCTCGCCGCGGGGTGCGTGCTCGGGCGGCGGGGTGGCCCCTCTCCGCGTTGGGTGGCCGCTCCCGTGGGCGGTGGGCGGGGCCTCTCCTCTCTCTCTCTCTCCCTCCCTCTTTTTCTCCCTCTCCTCTCTCTCTCCTCTCCTCTCCTCTCCTCTCTCTCTCCCTCTCTCTCTCTCTCTCTCTCTGAGTAGCAGGGTTCATTGTGATACTAGAGGTTAGGGGCAACATCACATTAGTTGTGAATTGATAATGGATCTGGTAAATGGACCTAAAAGCTCTCTATTAGCTCTCTATTTCTGTTGTACCACAGAAACCTCTTACTGTACGTTGTACCTGCACTCGCGAGGCTATTACAGGCACAGGGCTATTGCATGGACAAACAGTCATAAACCATATACACACACTATGCATTTGTAGTAATAGGAGCAGACACACAATTCATGCACAAATCCCAATTGTTTCCCATTTTAAGTATTTAGGAATATTTAAAATGGCAGACAAAGTATTCACACCACTTGATTTTTTTCTCCACATTTTTCCGTGTTACAGCCTGATTTTAAAATTGATTAAATTGAGATTGTGTGTCACTGGCCTACACACAATACCCCATAATGTCAAAGTGGAATTATGTTTTTAAACATTTTTACAAATGAATTAAAAATGAAAAGCTGTAATGTCCTTAGTCAATAAGTATTCAAACCTTTTGTTAAAGCAATCCTAAATAAGTTCAGGAGTAAAAATGTGCTTAACAAGTCACATAATAAGTTGCATGGACTCTCTGGACTGTGTGCAATAATAGTGTGCAATAATAGTGTTTAACATGATTTTTGAATGACTACCTCATCTCTGTACCCCACACATACAATTATCTGTAAGGTCCCTCAGTCAAGCAGTGAATTTCAAACAAAGATTCAACGACAAAGACCAGAGAGGTTTTCCAATGCCTCGCAAAGAAGGGAACCTATTGGTAGATGAGTAACATTTTTTTTAAAGCAGACATTGAATATATCTTTGAGCATGGTGAAGTTATTAATTACACTTTTCATGGTGTATCAATACGCCCAGTCACTACAAAGATACAGGTGTCCTTCCTAACTCAGTTGCCGGACAGGAAGGAACCCGCTCAGGGATTTCACCATGAGGCCATTGTTGACTTTAAAACAGTTAGAGTTTAATGGCTGTAATAGGAGAACTGAGGATGGATCAACAACATTGTAGTTACTCCATAATACTAACCTAAATGACAGAGTGAAAAGAAGAAAGCCTGTACATAATAAAAATATTGAAAAAAATTGACCCTGTTTGCAAAAGGCACTAAAGTAAAACTGCAAAAACTGAAATGACCTTTATGTCCTGAATATAAAGTGTTATGTTTGTGGCAAATCCAACACAGCACATCACTGAGTACCACACATTCATATTTTCAAGCATGGTGGTGGCTGCATCATGTTATGGGTATGCTTATCATCAGCAAGGATTAGAGAGTTGTTGTTTTTTAATGATAAAAATAAACGCAATAGAGCTAATCACAGGAAAAATCCTAGAGGAAAACCTGGTTCAGTCTGCTTTCCAACAGACACTAGGAGACAAATTCACCTTTCAGCAGGAAAGTAACCTAAAACACAAGGGCAAATTTACACTGAAGTTGCTTACCAAAATGATATTGAATGTTTCTGAGTGGTCTAGTTACAGTTTTGACTTAAATCGGCTTGAAAATCTATGGCAAGACTTGAAAATGGCTGTCTAGCAGTGATCAACAACCAATTTGACAGAGCTTGAAGAATTCTAAAAATAATAATGGGCAAATATTGTAAAATCCATTTGTGCAAAGCTCTTAGAGACTTACCAAGAAAGACTCACAGCTGTAATCACTGCCAAATGTGATTCTAACATCTATTGACTTGGGAATGCTTATGTAAATACGATATTTCTGTATTTAATTTTCAATACATTTCCAAACATTTCTAAAAACCTGTTTTCACTTTGTTTTCTACACACAATACCCCATACTGACAATCTATTTAATCAATTTTCAATACAGGCTGTAACGCAGCAAAATGTTGAATCAGTCAAGGTGTATGAATACTTTCTGAAGGCACTGTATGTCCTTCCTTAGATAAAACCATTGGCAGAAACTTTAACCGAACATTCAATTCAATTCAACCTCAGTAGATGGACTAACATCATAGTTGCTTTACCCGTCAGAATATCTATTGTCAAAATGAATATTGCGACGGCTGAATTTCTGTAGTTCAATGCTTCCCTTGTCTCCCCCTTCTGCCTATTGGAATAAAATCCATAGTCTGGTTTCAAACTGTATTTGGCAAGGTAAGCGATCTCGGAGAAAATGAAAAAAACGTACAAAGAAGGAAAGACTTAGGAGGACTATTCATAGCTAACTTTAAATTGTATTTCCAGCCACTAGCATTTCGTCCCATCCTAAATTGGTTTAGACATGATTTTTCCACCCCTGGCTGAGTATAGAGAGAATGGTGTTGCCTATTGCCCTGAAAGACGTGGTCTCTACTGATATATCCCTTCAACAATGTAAATGATGCGTCGGTCCTATTATTGCTCACACAATCTTTATTTGGTGCAAAATTGACAAATGTAACTGGGATTTAAAATGACATGCCCATACTCCAATATTACACAATAATGCCTTGCTATTTGGAGGGTGGCCTTTTGCATCCTCCCAATGGTCCAAATGGGGAATCCCTACCCTTGCCCATATCATGGACAGTAAGGGTTTGAGAAAATTCCAAGATTTGAAAGATACATACACATTACCAGGCAACTCCTTTTTTCTATATTTACAACTTAAGCCAGCTATTCTGGCCTATGGAGTCCCTTGGGAAACCAAACTGCCAAACCATCCAATGATGGGATTTATAAATAAATTATCTGGGTTCCTGAAGGACTGATCTCTATAATATATATTTTTTTACACTTTTGGAAAGCTCATATTCTGAGCTAGCCATTATAAAAGTATGGCCCACAGATCTAAGAGAATCTGAACAACCTTTTAAGTGGAACAGACTGTATTTACACCAAGGAAACGTTTTAGGATTAAATTGGCCCCAACTACCAACTGTTCACTGTGTTCCCTAAATCAGGTAGGAACTTTCCTTCATGTGACGTGGGCGTGCCCTGCAGTTAAATGCTTCTGGGAAAAAGTTACAACATTTATCAGAGACAATTACTGCTGGCAGGCAGCACTGCCACGAAAAATATGTTGGCTCTTAGATGGCAATCACCTCACTCTCTCCCAATTCACCAGTGGATACAGTTACTATTAGAAGGTATAACTTTATAATTATCGACAGTCAGAATGAATGGTACCAGTCAAGAAACAATTGAGGCCTGGACAAATATACTTGACTCTGTTTATTTGTATGTGTTTTTTCTTTTTTGCAATCTATAAAGCCCAAACGTACAAACAAAATATATACTGTATACAGTATAGAAAATGTTTACTGGGAATCAAAATGGCATGCCCATTCTCCAATATTTCAAAATGCCTTGCGATCTGGAGTGCGGACTTTTGCACCCCCCCAATGGTCCAAATGTGTAATCCATACCCTTACCGATATCATGGACAGTAATGGTTTGAGAACATCATGTTTTGTACACTGAGTGGTTCTAAATTAACAGTTGTTTAGTAGTTTGAAAATGCTCTTTCCGTGACATAGACTAACCAGGGGAATCTAGGTGAAATCTATGATCTCTTATTGATGTCACTTGTTAAATCCACTTCAATCAGTGTAGATGAAAGGGAGGAGACATGTTGTGGGTTGTTGGATGGAGACATGTTGTGGGGATGGGGTAGGTGGGTGGTTGGATGGATGGAGACATGTTGATGGAATGGGGTGGGAGGTTGGATGGAGACATGATGGGGTGGGTTGTTGGATGG
>NC_036853.1:22221543-22265636 GCF_002910315.2 Salvelinus sp. IW2-2015 | reverse complement strand
CTCCACACAACAACACACACACCACACACACACACACACACCACACACCACACACACACACACAACACACCACCACAAACACACACTCACTCACTCACTCACTCACCTTTTAAGTAGGTTTTGCAAATGCCTCTCCTGTGGCAAGCCGTCTTCATCCATGTTCCTGTTTTTGGAAAGATAAAGCCCCACATCTGACCCCTCTTTCATCTTCACATGCTGTCCATCTGATAGGAGAGCTGGGCTGTTTCCTATGAGCTAACCCAGCCGACTGATGGGGAAGTGAAAGCAACAGAGCGAGACGCTTTACATTCCAATAGCGAGCAACTGCTATCAACACACCCACTAGGGCTAAATATGATATCAGCTCTATTTGGAGGAGAAGGACTACAATAACCATTAATATAACACAGATGAAATCCTGACAGTCCTGGCAGTGAGTCAGGTCCACTCTGTGTTTATTATCTCTGTGTTGATGTTGGAGTCCATGTGGACATATCCACTCCGAAATAGATCGGACCAAAATACAACTGGCCTGCGCTGTTGATTTAAATTACAGATCCTACAGACTTCAGAGGCGGTTATCGGCGAAATCATCCCAATGTTAAAGGTCGGTTTATTCTACATGGGCATAAAACTCCAGTTCAGTTTTGTTGGCGCGAGCTTGAACCAAAGAGATTTCTTCTGGAAGAAGTGTTTATGAATATTTAATGGCGAATGGAGATTTTTGCCTGTAGACACACTTGCACATAAACGGACACCACCACACCACAACACACACACACACACACACACACACACACACACACACACACACACACACACACACACACACACACACACACACACACACACACACTCACACACAAACACACACACACAATGTACTTATGTGCTTTCCCCCAAAGAGGGAAGGGGATCTTAAATGTAGTTATGTAAGGTTAATTTAAGTGCTTTGCTTTTGTTTCATGGTTTGATAGAAAACCCAGTCAGAGCCTAGCTGTCTGGACATTCTTATCTAGCAAGAAAACAGGCAGCTCACTTAACCATCGAAAGTTGTGCAATCTGCATTAAGAAAAACAACAGAATGGCTTGGGCTGGTCTTCTCCAGATCACTGCAATGTACTGTTTTTAGCCAATTATCTTGTTCTGTACATTGGGTTTACTGGGTTTATATTGGTTTGCTCTCTGCTCTGAGCTCACAGGAAGTCAATTCACAGGGTTAATCTGTTGGTCAGTAGTTGTCTTCCTATTAGGGAGGAAACAGAAGCTTCGAGCCCTGGACTCAGAGAATGATGGGACAGTAGTAGAAAAGTATTCCTTTGATATGGAGGCTTTGTTGGGCTGAACTCTGACCTCTAGGCTAGTAGTCTACATACAGTGCATTTGGGAAGTATTCAGACCCCTTGACTTTTAAAAAATGTTGTTACGTTACAGCCTTATTTTTATTTTTATTTTTTTAACTGGTTTTTGCTTTATCATTTTGGAGTATTGTGTGTAGATTGATGAGGGAGAAAAAATTATTTTATTTACTTTAGACCAAAGGTTGTAATGTAACAAAATGTGGAAAAAGTCGAGGGGTCTGAATACTTTCCAAATGCACTGTATATAACTGTTCCATTAGGAGAAGAAAACCCCAGATGATCTTATGTAAGTGTACTGTTTGGCAGTAGACCTGATGCTGTCGTCTGCAGTATGTAGCAGTATTCATCCCAGGTGTTTGTCTCTCTGAGCAGAGTGTGGCTGTCTTCCTCATTTGGTTTCATGTTTGCTTTTATATGTATTTTCTGTCTTAGTACAACTGATCTTCTCATTAACCAATGGCAACCACATTCCATAGGGCAGCAGGTAGCCTAGCGCTTAAGAGCGTTGAGCCAGTAACTGAAAGATTACTGGTTCGCATCCCCAAGCCAACTAGGTGAAAAATCTGTCGAGCAAGGTACTTAACCCTAATTGATCCTGTAAGTCGCTCTGGATACGAGCGTCTGCTAAATGACTAAAATGTTCATGTAAAATTCCTTAGCAGGGGGAGAGACGCAGGTGCAAGCGTTACCTACCCCTGCCCACCTAGCCAACGGCACCCTTTTGAAATGGGGCCACAGGGGGCTCCTGAGTCCCGCAGCAGTCTAAGGCACTGCATCTCAGTGCTAGAGTCATCACTACAGACCCTGGTTCGATTCCAAGCTGTATCACAACCGGCCGTGATTGGGAGTCCCATAGGGCGGCGCACAATTGGCCCAGCGTCGTCTGGGTTAGGGCCTGGCCGGCGTAGGCCGTCATTGTAAATAAGAATTTGTTCTTAACTGACTTGCCTCGTTAAATAAAGGTTAAGTAAAAATAAATAAACATGAGGTTCTCTGTGGTAAATAAAAGGCCTCTTGTACTCCTTCTCCTGGCTTTATTGCGGTAATCTAGTTCATTCATTAGAAACTAGAAAACGTGTTCTGTTTCTGTCCATCTCTGAGAGACATGCTTGATGACTAGAATTCTGCATGATAGTGTAAACTCTCTCTCCCTCTCCCTCCCCAGGGTGTGGTAGTCCTGAGGAGCTGACTATGGAGAGGGCCCATACAGCAGTGGAGGGGGTGTTTGAGACCCTCAAAGAGTTGAGCCATGCCCGAGACCACCTCAAACAGTTCACCTCCGTCTACACAGCCAGCGATGGAGTACATCAGGTCAGTCAGTCGCACAACTACCCACAACTCAACAACGCCATCGGTGTTGGCGGTCGCCCTCACAGTCTAGGATTACATCAGACAGGCGTTCTGTGTTCGGAGGTGACTGTGGAACCCAATCCCTCACTAACACACCTCATACGCCTCCACAGCATCCTCCAGAACACATTACTGTTGTATTTTCTAGTAGTGAGTTTCTGTCCACAATGTACAGAATGTGGGGCTATCTCCATTTGTCTATTCAGCTGTTCAACTATTCATTCATTTTCTGCCCATACATACATCACAGGAGGTTTGTGACACCTTAGTTGGGGAGGATGGTCTCATGGTAATGGCTGGAGCTGAATTCGTGGAATGGTACCAAATACATCAAACACATGGTTTCCAGGTGTTTGATGTCATTCCATTTGCATCGTTCTGGCCATTATTATGATCCGTCCTCCACTCAGCAGCCTCCCGTGACACCGATAAAGTAGGTATCTCCACAGACTTAAGACAATTATTCTCCCTTTTCTTCTGCCCCCTTTTACACACACCCTTGTGGGACATGACATTGCCATCAGTCCATTAATTTACCTGAAGCCACCTCCGGTAAATTGCGTCAGAGCCACAGCCTTCTGAATGAGTCTCTCGCATCAGTGTCAGAGTGGCACATTGTCCCTGTATCTCTGTATCTTATGTAACACACAAACCGTCTTCCTCCTCTTCAGGGTGAGTTATTGTGTGTTTGGAGGAGGGCACTGCAGGCTGGCAGCCACACACACACTGTACCTGTGAATGATATATTCCATGATGTATATTGCACTCCCATCTGCTTTTAATACCTCTGACAGTACCTTCACACTTTATTTGGAATTGTCTTGATTTTACACTCACAAAGAGTTATATATTATAATGTTTCATTCAGGTTATTGAAAATTCGAACCCCCGTCTGGTTATCCGCATTCTAGGTCTCTGTGTTCTGCTGGCACCAAACAGTGCCAAAGCAAGGAAGGAGAGAGGCATTTTATCATGTGTTCTTTCTTTCAGACACTTTAGACTCGTGTTCTTTTCCTCAGCGTGGAAGAACACGATGTCAAGTCTAACCACTGCCAGTGCTCAGGTTTCTAAGTACATCGGCTTGAGTACCTGCCTGCATACACTCATATTCTCTCCCACTGTGCCACACTGAAGAACACACACACTCACACTCACGCTGGAGACAAAGGGCACATTGACCTAAACAGAGACAGATTTATGTGCGGATGTAGGACCTACCTGTTGTACACAATGACACGTAGTAATAATAGTTCAGTAGCTGGGTCAGAGTTACTCGTTTTCCTAAGTAATGGCACACTTCATAATAGGTCTCCACGGCTCTTTTTGTTCCTGTCTGTCAATCTCTATGACTGTCAGACGCACTAAAGGAGTGTGACGTGTTTTAAACGGATTTTGGGGGCCGGGGCCTTCGGAGGCAGGCTGGGAACATTGTGTGACTTTGGCCTGACAGAAATGTCTTCTTGCACAGAACACATTGTCACCTAAGTTAGTTTTTTTTTTACTAAAGAGTGCATCATGTAGGCCGACGTAATTTTTTCATAAATATGTTGCGTAAGTCGTCATCTCAACAACAAAAAAATCTGTCAAATTAACCAGTACGGTATGTGATTCCCATTGTAACATGCGCACACTGGCGTGTCGTTTTTTTTGCACACATTCTGTCACGTGTGTCTATACGTATTAGTTTTACTGAATAGAGCAGGAATTATATTACTCTCATAACTGAACATCACAGTGCGCACACACACCCCTACTGCTATACACACCTTTTCTATTCATATACTGTCCATACTGTCTATACACACCATATATATATATATATTTCTTTATATGTGTAGATATATATTTCTTTATTTTTCGCTAGATTAGCCCGGAGGGAGGTAGAAGGGTAGCATATGACTGGGATGGACGGCTTGAAGAGGACACATCAGTGATTTCATTACCGCTATCTTGTCCATCTCAAGGTAGAGGAGTGGGGAAGTGAAAAGGGAAACTAAATTGACCGCAACAGGGAGATAATTCCAAGAAGACCTATCAATTTAATCTATCTGCGCACACACACACACACACACACGCACAACTCCCTTCTGAGAAGCGTAGAGAGGATATTGGTTTTGGTTTGAAGGTTGCAGTGGCATTGCTCGTCTCATATGAAATCCTATTTTTCTTCCATTGCTATAGTAACCACTCTCCCTGAGGAGTCTGACAAGACTCTTATTAATCCGGGGGCTAAACGAAGGTCCGTCTATTCGTCAGGAAGCGCTCAGCAAAATAACAAAGTGGGACTCCGGATCCTAGATCAACATTTAGTAGGCTGATTCAGCCTGAATTTAAAAGAAATAATACAAATACAAGGCATATCGTAACTCATATCAACTAATAAAACCAAATCATTCTAACCTTCATTATACGGTTGTTGATGGTGTGGGTGTTTTGCGTGGATGATCTGTTTATCCTCCTCTTTAGTAGGTGAGTCCCAGGGGGAATGAATATATATTAGTAACAGGGAAATTCAATTCAAATGTCATGGGAGGCCGGAGTGATGGGATGACTTAAGCTGAAGGTATTAAAGGACTGTTTTTGTCTTGTTGGTGGACGGGGAGATGAATGAATTGGTTTGTTTGTTTCATTTGAACGCGTAGGCCAATGTGTGTTTCTCTCTCTCTCTCTCTCTCTCTGTCTCTCTCTCTTCGTGCTTCTGTCTCCTCTCTCTCTCTCTCTCTCTCTCTCTCTCTCTCTCTCTCTCCTCTCTCTCTCTCTCTCTCTCTCTCTCTCTCCTCTCTCTCTCTCTCTGTCTCGCTCTCCCTCTCTCTCTCTCTCTCTCTCTCTCTCTCTCTCTCTCTCTCTCTCCTCCTCTCTCTCTCTCTCTCTCCTCTCCTCTCTCCTCTCTCTCTCTCTCTCTCCTCTCTCCCCCTCCCCCCCCTCTCTACTCTCTCATCTCTCTCTCTCTCCCCCTCTCTCTCTGATTAATCTCGCTGATTAATCGGTATGAACTTTGTCGGGTGTGAGGGGGCCATGTCTGAGGGGCAGAAGGAGGTGTGTACCTGGGTATTACTGTGTCATACCTGAGTCAAGCAGAGGAGGATGGAGCCCTTTGCTCTGTGTTGACACTGGTTTCTGTGTGTGTTGTTGTGTTTGTGTGCATACGTGTGTGCAGCCCCTTACCAAAAGTAGATAACCTACCTGTTCTGAAAGCCCTGCTATTCCGAGTATTCTCATAAAGCCCTGCTATTCCGAGTATTCTCATAAAGCCCTGCTATTCAGAGTATTCTCATAAAGCCCTGCTATTCAGAGTATTCTCATAAAGCCCTGCTATTCAGAGTATTCTCATAAAGCTCTGCCACACTTTGGGGCTGCATTGTTCACTTGGGGAACTTCTCTCACATAAAAAACTCCATCTTGAATCCTTGGTCTGGTTATCTTGTCATCTAAAACTGGGCAGCTTTATAGGCCTGGGTAGCTGGGCAGATTAAACCTTTATTCAATTAATTACGCTCTTTATTCCTTGCACTCTCTCTCCCTTTCTCTCTTTTTCACTCATTCGCTATTTCTTGTTTTTCCTCTCTCTTGTCTGTGTTTCTCTGGAAGCAATATTCTTGAGTATTGTGTTTTATCAGGTGCAATATAGGGCTCAACACACACCACGCCACGAGAGACACCACAGCACTGCATAAAGAGAGACCTAAGACGACAACATAGCATGACGATAACTGTATTCATGTAGGTCTTTTCAAAGTGCCCTCGTTCACTCCCAGGACTTTGGAGTTGAACTTTTGAACTGAATGCAGTAGCGTGTTGACGGGATAGAGTGCTCTTAGTGTGCAAGGATAGAATAAATGTAGAATAAATATATCTCTCGAAGGGCTATTAAATGAAGAAAGTCGAACTCTTCCTCTCCGGGTCGGGTTGATGAGCGTGTGTACATGTCTGCGACCTGCGCGTATGTGTGTGTGTGTGTGTTAAAAGGGCAGTGATGACGTGTGCAGCTTGGGAAATGTACACCTCCTGGGTGTGTATCTGTAGGGGCATGTTGTTCTACCAGGGTTAACCGGAATGCCCTGCCTGTAGCGGTTGGGTGTTTTGGTGGAGCAGGTTAGGTCACGTCGCATTGACTATTCAGCCATATTCACCTAGCGAACAGCCTAACAGCCTGCCCGGCTGACATGCCCGACTGTGCAATCAGTGTATGAGCCTCACAACACTCAACACAGTGCACTAATCAACAAGGTTATTCCAGACCAAAATCATCAACGTACACACACACAAACACTTAACACACAAACACTTGTCTTTAGCAATACCCACCACAACACACTGGCTCATAACTGAAAACAAGTTATTTTCATCCCGAGCAACAGTGCCCCGTTCATAAACAACTCAATACCATCATCTCATCTGCATGGACCATCCTAAATTCAATGAGAGGCCTGCCTTAAAGAGGTGAGGGGTTTATAAATCTCCTTCATAGTTAATCACATCACAGAGTCTCTCATCCGTCCAGTAATGATGTGCATAAACCCTGGATGGCTGACAGGGGGCGCTGTATTGAAGCCGCCGTGCAGCCATCTTGGTTCTCCTTCATTGTTTTTTTTGTGACAAGTATATTCTATTACAGACACCTTAATTAATTATTTTAAATTAAGTTCAACTTTTTTTTACTAATATTACTGTCCCCACCTCAACAAAGAAATACAAAAATACACTTGATTTTGTCCTTGAAACATTTTATTGAAATACTGTAGAATTCCCTTCATTCCTATGAAGGACCGCTCATTCTGGGGAGTACCAATATGGCGGCCGGTGGCTTCAAATCTTCTAATTGGCCAATACGTAGCATTAGCAATCCAGGGTTTCTATATACTGTACATCGTTGGTCACACCACTGATGAGGGTTCTTCACACACAAACCCTCTTTCTTTATTCTAACAACCCAGACAGACACAACTCACAGATACCTAACTAGCACAAAGACCTAATACATAGTACCACTCAATTTACAACCATATAACAGTCCCCGTGCTATATATCGCTCCCCATCCACTTTGTTGTCAATATGTCATAACTCACAAGGAAAAAGCAACAGGACTGGGAACAGGCTTTTAATCGCCAGCCGCTAACTAGTGATGTATGTGTACTATGTTTTGAATGGCCCTGTTCCTCTGTGTTCCTCTGTGTTCCTCTGTGTTCCTGTGTGTTCTACAGGCGACGTACCGTCCGTTCCTCAGACAGGTTCTGGAGGAGATCTTCCACCCAGACAGACCTGAGTGTCCCGACATAGAACACATGTCTGGAGGCCTCACCGACCTGCTCAAGACTGGCTTCAGTATGTTTATGAAGGTGAGAGACTGGACCAACACACATATACACACACACACACACACACGTGAGAGGTCTAGTTATGAAAGGGTCATATTTGGCTGAGATGTGTTGGATATGGAGATTGGGCCAGAGGTTTATGTAGATTTGGCACAGGGGATATGGAGATTTGGGCTTGTGGGTAAGGTATATACACTACAGACTCCTTTCCGCCAGCAGTCTGACTTCCCCACATCTGGTATTAGTTAGACTGGTGACTGGCCTGCATAGAGAATTAGACTGGTTGTGTAACATGGCCTGGTTTCACAGAAATGAAGACCCAAACAGACAGCCAACAAGAAAGTCCATACCATCAAAGTAACTTTCTCTGAACCATACAATCTCTATAGTCATCCTATACACACCCTCCATCCAGTAAAACATGCATATAAAACTCACCGACTATGCCATAAAACTACTTTTCTATAAGACCTCTGTACCGTTACAGTATAAGCTTTAACCATAAAACACATGCAGTGTACACCCTCTAGTCTGGAGAGAACATAATGTGCTTTCACTGTGTGCATGTGTAGATGTACTCTAGGTGAAGGTGGGTATGTGCTGCGTGTTTGATCGCAGAGTTTTCGTGATGTCTTGTTTAGACAGACTGTGAGTCGTACAGACTCCCTGGCTCCTTCTCAGCCCCCCGCCGCTGTAAACCTCATGCCACTCTGATTCAGTCTGCCGGAGACAATGTCTGTCAGCAGCACGCTTTTAACTCACGCAAACAGGGAGTATGTGTTAATGTGTTTGAGTGAGTGTATGGAGAAGTGTTATTTTTTGTCTTCACAGTAGTTTGTGTGGCTGGCTTCAGCAGCCGCACTTTAAATCATGTACAACTTATTTCTGATTTACTTTTCCACTCAACAAAAAAAAACTGCAGTTTTGACCACTTTCCCCAACAACTTGGACAAAAACGTGGAGGAGAAATCTTAGTCTGTTTCCCTGCTACTCAAATCTGACATCAGGACAGAAATAACTTCGACCAATCAAGACGTGCAGCTGTTTTAGTAACCGCATCTACCTTTCCTCTCAACTTTTTGAAGCAACTACCATTTCACCACTTTCCCAACAACTTGGACAAAAACATAGGACATATGAAGTCTTAGTCAACTTCTCTGCTTTTCCAATCTGAAATCAGAACAGAGGATCTGAACCAATCAAGAAGTACAGCTGTTTTAGTAACTGCATCCACTGCTTTCATTAAGCTTCATTCCCGCTGTTGAATGAACTGCCATGGAACCTCCCGAAATGTCTCAATTTAAAACGGGTTGTTTGGATCCTGGATACTGATTGGACAAGCAGCATTCCAAGCCATGCTGTATTCACAGACACAGGCCTGCTAACAGTTCCACCTGCATTATCGCTGCGCCTCTATAAGAATATCATCATGTTTACACTGCTGTCTGAATCATCTGTTGTATTTCTCTCAACTCGCACACATTTCCCCTTCCAGCCTGGCATTTAGTTTGGTGCAGCGGAGGTTAATATAAGCCTAGGTGTCTGCCTCTCCGACCTCGGAAACAATGTACTGTACCATAGAGAACAAACGGTGTCCAGACGAGACATCAACTTTTTCTGAGCCAGCTGAAATCACGCATCAATGTCATTATTATGGATATATTCAAGTCAATGACAATAGAAAAAAAAGTTCAAACAAATGAAAATTTAGCTAATTTACTGTCATTCAAGGTGCAATATTTGACGTGACTGAGTTAGCTGAAGTTGGCAACATCAGCACCACGTGTGTAATTTCGTAGTTTTGATGTCTTCACTATTATTCTACAATGTAGAAAATAGTAAACAAATAAAGAAAAACTCTTAAGTGAGTAGGTGTGTCCAAACTTTTGACTTGTACTGGATATGTGACCAATAAAATGTGATTTGATTTAAATTGAATCGAGCATCTGACCAATTGCGCAAGACTTTAGTTCTGGTTTAACCAAGATTACTTATTGCTTAATTATAGCACTGTGGGAGCACATTCTAAGAATGAGACAATTAGTAAACAATGTGACTTTTGACACAAATCAGCTACTTTGACCACTTTCCCAACAAGTTAGACAAAAACGTAGAGGGTATGAAATCTTAGTCTACTTCTCTGCTATTCAAACCTGAAATCAGGGAGAAAATGGGGTATACCACCCTGGTCCATACCACCCTGAACAGGCCTGATCTCGGTAGCTAAGCATCGTCGGGCCTGGTTAGTACTTGGATGGAGGTCCATCTGGTAATATCAAGTGCTGTAAGCTGAAAGAATATCTAGATATTTTAAAATATATATAATCTGAAATCAGAACAGAAATATCTTCTACCAATCGAAGATAGTACAAAATGTAAAGCATGACTGGTTCGCTTAACTAAAACAAACAGGGCCCGACTCCAATTATTTGTGTATATTTGTTTTGGGGGGTTTTGTAACTCAGTCAGGGTCTCAACTTACAATTGAGAGTTAGAATAGTAGAATACACGAGGTGCAAATTTGGTTTTGCATCAGCAGTTTCTCTCATGAACAGTGAATGTATCAGTATTCACTCAATTAACCATGTCAGCTAACTATTTTTTGATTTGTATGTTAGTCAAGCCAGTTATCTAAACTTTTAAGTAATCATGGCTGAATACCGATGGGCACGTGCCCAGGGGCCCTGACCTCCAGTGGGCCCCCATTGATTAATTTTGTCACTCTCACCTCAGATATCATTAACATGTGTAGAATTGTAGAAATGAGCTTTAAAACTGCAAAAACATCTCTGCCCCATGGCAAAATGAGTAGAATTTCATGAAATGTGGCAGGGTACACACATACCCAGGTACACACCCCCTTAGGGGGTTGCAACCAAATCCCGCTTAGGACCCCCAAAAAGGCTAGAACCAGCACTGAAAACAATCTTCTTCAACTACCATGAAAATACTTTTAAACAGCTGAAGCAAGTCACACAAGTTTACTTCATGTAAAATTACATTTCTAATTTGGTTATTATGTTCGCTTCTCTTCTCTTCCCTTTCTCTTCTCCCCCCCCCTCTCACTTATACACATGTATCCAACACTTGGTTGTTGCTAGAGTACAGTGGGTGTGTGTTACCTGATGGAGGGCAGGTGTTTATACCTCTTTAATGATGCACATGTAGATGCTGTGTTTTTGTCTGCTGTTCTGTGTGTACTGGTATAGCTAATACACAAATCCATACACCCGCATACAAAGACTCATACAAAATGAACACAAAGACCCATACCCATCTGACCTACAACATTGCACACACATGTTCAGTCTCACATCCACACAAATATTTAAACGTAAACACACACACTCATATATACACGCTACCTACTCTGAGACACATGTTGAGCCAGCCCAGGCAAACAGCCCTGATGCACATGTCAGGCCATGCAGGACCAGTCCCACCCCCCTGCAGCTTTGATTGTACGGTTATTATTCGAAGACTGCAGATGTGACCTTGACGCCGCTTCCCAGCCAATAGAGCACAGCCATTATCCATAGGCCAACCAATCACACACAGCACGCTCACCAGACCCTCTGACTCACACTCATGTACAAATCCGTGTATGTCTGGAATGAGTGTTGTTTAAAGCCTTCGACTGAATAGTGCATTCTGACCACTGTGTTGGGCAGTGACTCAGACCAGAGAGAGGAAAGACTGAAGGACAGAAGGGGAGGCCCACTGGGCACATACATCGGTTTAATGTCTCGTTTTGATTTACATTTGGTTGAGTTGTCAACTATTGTGAATGAAATCAACACAAAATTGCAATGTCATTTGATCTAGGTAAAACGTTAGGTAAAGAAAAGACAAAATGCCCTCCTTACGTTGGTAGCTTTTAGCAAATCCCATGAGTTTTCCACTTTGACTCAGTCATCACATAGAAATTACGTGGGGAAAACGTTGATTCAACCAGTTTTTGCCCAGGGGGTAGTGACATATAGAGAGACAGAGAGAGGAAGAGAGAGAGTGAGTCAGTTTATGCTGAACTGTAATCTGGCTCCACAGATCAGAGTTTGTCTTCAGAGTTTCTGCTCACCAACCATAACATAACCTTCAATTATGTTATGGTTAGCTTGTTCCGTTCAAATTACATGAGCTAATTCTGTCGTGTTCTTTTTATCCCAATCCCTAACCCCGCTCTAGGTGAGCCGGCCACACCCCAGCGACCACGGCCTGCTTTTTCTCTTCCTGGTGGGAGGAGTCACTCCCTCTGAGCTCCGCCTGATCCGCGAGGTAGTCTCCGCCCACAAGCCGGGCACACAGGTGAGAGACCCCGGCTTGCTGCTCTTAATTTATCTGGGAGAGCTTGTGTCAAACAAACAACACAGAGAGAGAGGGGTTGGAGAGAGAGAGGGAGGGATTGGAGAGAGGGAGGGAGGGATTGGAGAGAGGGAGGATTGGAGAGAGGGATGAGGGATTGGAGACGAGGGAGGGGAGGGATTGGAAGAGAGGGAGGAGGATTGGAGAGGGAGGGGAGGAAGAGGATTTAGAGGAGGGGGGGATTGGAGAGAGGGAGGGAGGAAGGGATTGGAGAGAGGGGGGGAGAGGGAGAGGAAGGGATTGGAGAGAGAGAGGGAGGAGGGAGTTTGGAGAGAGAGAGAAGGGATTTGAGGAGAGGGGGGATGCAGGGATTTTGGAGAGAGGGAGAGACGGGGGGAGGGATTGGAGAGAGGGAGGGAGGGATTGGAGAGAGGGAGGGCAGGATTGGAGAGAGGGAGGGAGGGATTTGAAAGGAGAGGGGGGATGAATTGGAGAGAGGGAGGGAGGATTGGAGAGAGGAGGGGAGGATTGGAGAGAGGGAGGAGGATTGGAGAGAGGTGAGCGAGGGATTGGAGAGAGAGAGGGAGGGATTGGAGAGAGGGATGAGGGATTGGAGAGGGGGAGATTGGAGAGAGGAGTGAGGGATTGGAGAGAGGGAGTGAGGATTGGAGAGAGAAGTGAGGGATTGGAGAGAGGGGGGAGGGATTGGAGTGAGGGATGGAGAGAGGGAGTGAGGATTGGAGAGAGGAAGTGAGGGATTGGAGAGAGAGGGGGGAGGGATTGGAGGGAGGGATTGGAGAGAGGAGGGAGGATTGGAGAGAGGGAGGGAGGGAGGGGAGATTGGAGAGAGAGGGAGTGAGGGATTGGAGAGAGGGGAGGGGATGGAGAGAGAGAGGGAGGGATTGGAGAGAGAGGGGGAGGGATTGGAGAGAGGGAGGAGGGATTGGAGAGAGGGAGGGAGGGATTGGAGAGAGGAGGGAAAGGGATTGGAGAGAGGGAGGGAGGGATTGGAGAGAGAGGAGGGAGGGGATTGGATGAGAGGGAGGAGGGATTGAGAGAGGGAGGGAGGGATTGGAAGAGGGAGCGAGGGATTGGCAGAGAAGAGGGAGAGGTTGGAGAGAGGGAGGGGAGGGAGGGGTTGGGGAGAGGGAGGGGTTGGAGAGGGGGTGGGTTGGAGAGAGAGAGGAAGGGATTGGAGAGAGGGAGGGAGGGATTGGAGAGAGGGAGGAGGGATTGGAGGCAGAGGGAGGAGGGAGAAGAGAGAGGGAGAGTTGGAGAGAGGGGGGGGGTTGGAGAGAGGGGAGGGGTTGAAGAGAGGGAGTGGAGCCGATGGAGAGACGAGAGAGGGAGGGTGATGTAAATGGATCAAAGGAGAGGAGATGTGAGAGGCCAGGTGCAGACTACGCTGCTGTGGTATTGATGTGTTGTTTAGGCTACAGCTCTCCAGGTTGTGGCTCAGTGTCGTTACATAACACTCTGTGATGGGTTTGTCATCAGAGTCTGAGGGACATATCAAAAGAGGAACCTGAGCAGAAAATGCAGCGAGAAGCAGGGAGGGGGCGACCACAAAAATCTGGGTGCTGAGTTGACGATGTTCCTTCATCTGCCCTGGAAGAAAGTCAAGAGTAGCTAGATATTATATAACCCGACAAACACACACACACACACACACACACACACACACACACAATGACCCATATCCTCAGGTGACAGACAATGGATAGTGCAGCGGTAAAAGGAAATCCTGTTATATAGACACGTACAGTAAGTGCCAAGCCATTGTGTGTGTTTGGCTGTTTTGAGTGTGGTAATGCATCTCAACCACATGCTAAACATCAGTGTGTATTGTACATTGTGTGTACATGCTTAGTGAACTGTGTGCCAGTGTAGTGCAGTACAGTCTAATCCGTGGCTAGCTGTGCTAATGAAAGGGATGTATAATGGAGTTCAGAGGGGATGAAAGGCCTGAGCAGCATCAAAGCCTGATGAATAAATGAATACATCTCGAATCAGAACAACAGAAGAGACGCTCTTACTGTACTGTAGGACCCTCATCCTGAAGCCAGCAGCCCACACACAGTCTGACCTCAGCCCACATACTCTGACCCCAACCCATTCAGGCTGCTCCGTCTGTCTGCCTTTAGTAGTGTTCTGATCAAGGCTGGCTTCCAGGAACATAGAGGTCATCTAAGGACTTGGTCATGAAATAACCCAGATTTAAATGCAGTCAGACAATAGTTTTGTTTGGATTAATGATACAGATATCTTTTTTCAAATCCAGTTCAAAATGAATAGCCTGGATTTGCTTAATGTCTAAACTGAGTCATTGGGTCATATACTGAATGTGGACAGAAGGTGCAATAAACGTAATCTCTATGTAAATCCATTTGCATTATTTTAATTGAGAGATTGTTGCGCCTTCCATGTACATTCAGCATCTGCTTATTTTAAGTAGGACGTTTTCTCCAGTTGTCTGAACCAATGGTCTGAACACACAGCAACTGTTGTTTTTCTCCTTTGCTGATGTAGCCACTGGCCAGTCTGACTCTGTCTGTCTGTCTGCGCTTGTTCCCAGGTGCTGGTCCTCTCCACCAGACTGTTGAGACCCACAGACGTCCCCGAGCTGCTCTTCACCACCCAAAGACTGGTGCCAGATATTGGTGTGTGAGCACGGAAAAAGGATCACACACACACTCCACCAACACCTACCGCTCTTACGGTGTGGACAGGAGAAATGAGAGGCTCCAGTGAGATTGTGTGGTTTGGTAATGGAGTCGTGGGTGTGGTGAGCAGAGGTGGAGGTTTATGAATTCGACTACAGGAAAAAACAGATGATCTACTTAGGCTTTTTTCAAAGGCATTCCCAAATGTTTACTTCAGTTGTGTTACGTTAGAGTCCTCTCCCTTCCCTTGTACTCCCCAAATCACGTTGTAAGTCAACACTTAGGTACCTATGGATTCTCTTATTCCAAACTGTACAGAATGTAAACGTGATCCAATCTGGTGTAATCTGGTCTCGAAGCTCAACGCCAAACAGACAGATGACATTCAAATCAAGTTACTTCAATACATGTTTTGTTTTACATTCCATCTGAATACGTTGAATAAATCTTGTATATTTGTGAAACTCATCCATGTGAAATGGAAAGTTCTTGAATGCTAGTTGGTTAGTGTGTGTGTGTGTGTTGTAGGGTTGTTCTGGCTGTGGCACTAACTGAAGTGCGAACAGTCCTATAGTATGTGTGAGCTCATTAGAGGTGAGAGTGTGAAGTAACGTGAGGCGTCCTGGTGTTGGTGTGTCAACAACCAGCCGTTCAGTATGCAGAGAGGAGAGCAGCGAGAATTAGAGCCATGTCTCTATGCACATTACAACCCTGACCTGACACCACAAACATACATCACCCCCTCTGTGACATCACAATAATACTGTTGTGTGGTGGCTGTGATATTTGTTGCCCTGACAATGACATGATCAGTCATGTTGTAATCCTGACGTTCACACAACCACCTCAATGCTATCACAGCTGTCCTGTCAGTCACTGCCCACCTTCCTGTGACATCATAGTAAGACAATGGTGGTGCTCAGTTGTAGCTGTCATGTTAGAGGACAATTAGGCTACTTTTGAACCTTATATTCATTATCTGCAGCACCAAACCAGTGTACGTGTGTGAAAACAGCTGGTTTCTATGATCTCTGGTTAAGATACAGGTCCTAAAAAATGCTTCTCTGACAGTAGGATTGAAAGTTGTGATTTTCAAAACCTGCAAAAAGTTTAGCCAGAGTGCTCCCCACAAATCGGTGTTTGAAAATCTGTTTAAATGTAATCCGTTAGAAAGAAATATATAGATTTAAAGTTCTACGAAATGTGCTGTTTTCACTGAGATGGTGTAATTGCCCTTTAAAGATCTGTATCTATGGATGAGTCAAACAGCCGTCACACTGTTTTTTTGTGCATTCTACACCCACTGCTGTGGTAGAATAGAACATGGATTATACTTTAATAGCCTTCCTCCCACTTAGATGGTATATGCTAATTCTGTGGAGCCAGTCATTGATCAACCAGTCTTCTCACAAGTTTCAGAATTCTCTGTGGAGTTAAGAGATGGGGCGTGATTGAGTCTTAGGCCAGGCTGTTCCTAAACCTGGGACATGTTATTGTTCAAAAATGGCTTCATTGTAAATAGTGTATGCACACAGACCCTCCCCTATAATCCAAGTCTGTGTGTACCTGGTTCAAACCTGGCCTGTATAAAAGTATGTCCGTGTATTTTACTCAAGAGGTTATAGTCAGAAGACAAGAGTCGTCATGAATTCTATCATTTTATTTTCAGAAGTATAACAAATAAATATAAGTAAGCCATTTGGCTTTCTTAAAGTGCATCACAGAAACCCAACACCCCAGTGTCCAATCTATGCTGCCCCACAGTGATCCTGCCTTCCTCTCATAGTTCACGACCATGATGTGCAAAATGATGGTTGCCTGCTGTACAAGAATGCACTGGGGAACTGGAGATAATGACAGACGAGAAATGTAACAGTGAAAACACAGCGCGCTGACTCAAGTGCTTGGCGTGTCTGACAATGAGTGTTCTCTCAGCATTGCCAAGCAGTGGCAGCCTGAACAAAAAAAAGTCACAATAACAGCTTTTTTTTTTTTTTTCTGTGCAGTGTCCTTCACGGCTTTTGTTGCCAGGAGAAGATATGAGATAGTGTTCACACGTGGAGTATCTGGGCTTCATTCAGCTCAAGGACAGCTTCCCTCTTTGTCCCTTCTGGTGGGCTGACATACCAACACCTCCCAGCTGCTGTCTCATAGCAGACGTCAGTGAACAGTCTCAGACAGGACAGGAGTGACGGTGGCAAACAGGCTGACACCTGTCCACCCCACTGGTCATTTCCGCTGTCAGAGTGAACATGGGTCAGAGTTGAGCCTCCATTTTGTCTCTGCTGCTCATCGCAAGTCAGGCTGCTCCAGCCATATTGAGAAGTCACAAACAAGGCACAGGAATCTTCTCTGCCCTCTATTCTCCTCACTTAATTTATTTCCAGTAGCCACTCTGGACCACGTTGTGTAGTAGACGAACCCAAGTCCTTCTCACACAGAGGTGACAGTCCTGACTTTAGCCGACAGGGCCTGCTTGAAGCGCCTCTTCAGGTCCTGCATGTTGGGGGACTTGGGCCTGGGGATAAGGGGTGAGCGTCCCTTCTTCTCAGCCGCGCCGCTGGAGGTGGTGTGGGAGGACAGAGAGGCTGCGGGCTGCTGTTTGGCCATGTGGCAGCACAGCCTGTGGAAGGCTCCATGTACCTGGCTGTAGTCTTCGCTGGCTGACACCTCGTAGAAGGAGCAGCCCAGCGCTGCCGCCAGCAGGGGGCCCTGCTCGGCATCCACCCGCCTCATATGCAGCAGGTCCGCCTTATTGGCCAGAAGGATGACAGGTGGCACGTTGGCCCCACCCGCTCGGGCCACCAGCTGGTGCAACTGGCCAATCAGATCAAAGCTATGGCGGTCGGTCACAGAGTAGACCAGCACCACGGCATCAGCCCATTGGATGGAGCAGGTCACATGATCAGGGATGCTGAGGCCGTTACCCGTCAGCTGAGGAGACAAAAGGAGGAGATCATGGTTAGAGAACTGTTGCATTGGAACCCATTTGATGAACATTATATAATACACCCTGGACAGCTATGGGATTTAAATTGAGACCAGATCAAATATTCCCATCATTATGCAACAGGTCTGTTCTACTGAATGGAGTGCTGTAGTCTAGTCAGCCAGTGGGAGTAACTTAACTCCTCTCCTGCCCCAAGCCTACTCTCTCCTGTGGCTGCTGAGTGAGTGAAGGGGAACTAGGTGAGGTTGATTGAGGAGCCAGGAGTGGGGTATCATTTACCCCTGGCTCAGACATCCACTGAATAGAAATGGGAAATTAGATGGCTAGACTACAAGTCTATGTACTTCAGTAATAAAAAACCTGCGGGTTTGGACCAAAGCCCAGACCAGGGAGGGAGGAACTCTACACAGAAATCTCAGAGACTTCTCATAGCCTACTAGAGTAATAGAACGACTGTAGATACTGATTGATGGTAGGATTAAATAATGATCTATTCCTAAAACAACCCTATACTGATCAGAAGCTAGCCTAAATGGAAGACTAGCCTAAATAGAAGACTAGCCTAAATGGTGTTGATTTGTAGGCACGCACAAGCAGACGTCTCGAGCGTTCAATTCAAGCTGAGTGAGCCGATTTTGGAAGAGTTTGTGTCGCAAAAGGCAGATGGTGAACTTACATCAACACCCGGCGTGTCCTGGACTTGGATGGCTACTTGTTCTCCTCCGTCCACCTGGACCTCTCTTGAATAAAGGTTTCCTGCGTTTCTCTCGTAGTCGCCGATGAAGCGCCTTGTTAGAAATCTTACTACCAGAGCTGGAAGAGAAGACGACCATAACATTAATCAAATGGTCTATGAATTTATAAATACATTTCTCAAATGCAGTTAACATAAACGAACAAGTTCAAACAGTAAAACAAAAAACTCTAGATAAGTCCAATTGATTTTTCAATGTACCTGTTTTTCCAACTCCGCTGCCCCCGATCACCGCTATTTTGATGTTCCCGTTGGACGGGCACTCTGGGGTCGCAAACTCCGCGATGGTTGACATGTTCTGGATCAGACGCATTTTTACTAAATCCTCGTTCAGTTTAAGATGATGCAAAAAATCTATTCAGCTCTGTCAAATTATGTTTCGTAAAATAGTTTGTAAATACCTAAAGTAAGCCCTTATAGCAGCTTCAGAAAACCACTCTCTTGTCCGCCGTTCCTTCCAAACTGGAGCTGACTTTGTGAATACTGCAAGATGTGAAAGCCCGTTGGATTTATAGTGCCAAAGAAATGGTCAATGCTGATTGGCTAGTGGCAACAGCAGGCTCTCTCGGCACCCTGCCTCCTTTCACGTGGATCCGGGAGCCA
Organism: Salvelinus sp. IW2-2015; assembly: GCF_002910315.2. Lineage (NCBI taxonomy): Eukaryota > Metazoa > Chordata > Actinopteri > Salmoniformes > Salmonidae > Salvelinus > Salvelinus sp. IW2-2015. The sequence goes on along the minus strand of NC_036853.1, from coordinate 22,246,337 downwards.
AACACAAGGAGAAAAAGACTGTAACTACCAATTGGATACCACGAAATTGTGGAGAAAAAGTGGCAAAAAAATAAATAAAAAGAATGCCCCGTGCAACAAACAGGTGGGTCAGTTCTTAACAAAACATAATTTCGTATACAGAATAAGTCTTAATAGCTACTGTAGAGGGACTGGGGCGCTGGGAATTGACCAGATATATGACATTTTATAATACCCAAAACACGTGAAAAAATGGTGAATGAGATTATAGTATAATTATTGATCCTCAATAGAAACCAAACTTATCGAAAAAGTTATTTGGGCCTAAGTATAAGAAAAAAAATAAGAATATAATGACCACGTGCACACAGATGCACATTGCACATCTGCAAGGAGAATCTAAAACATCACAGGTAAAGTGTGATCAAACGCACATCCTATAGTGGGGTGCAGGGCTGGGAAAATTTGTTATAAAAGTAATACAGCCCGCACACTCGTAAAGTCCACCACGTGCCCTTATGAATAAACCCACAACATTTCGATCCTGCAAGCAGTGGCGGATTTAGGTATAGGCGACATGGGCAGCCAACCAAGGCGACATCTTTCGGGGGAAGCACGAGGCGCCGCACAAAAAATAATCGGAATGGTGACATTGGCGCTATCGGTTTTCTATCGCACATTTGCGCATCACGTCAATGATATCATGTCACCGTGTGGGACTGTGGGTCAATTAACCTTGTCGGAGTGGGCGCCCTGATTCTAGTTGCCTGGGAAGGTCTCCCACTCAGAAATACGAGATGGGGAGGGGGGCGGGAGTAGGTTGACCTCAGGTCTCCCCACTGGAAGCCCGAGGTAGGGGAAGCGGGGAATCTATCAAATAGCGCACCTCTAACATTGTACAGTACTAATGCAATTAGTACAATCAGTCACACTACAAAATGCTACCAAATAAACTACAATTCATTCATAATACTGTGAATATATAGTTTCACAGACATATTGTTGCATTTTTTTCTGGTTTGTTCAAAATCGGGTCGCCCAGGGAGCCATACAAGCTAGAACTGCCTGCAAGGATCTTCGTGTTTATTAATAAAGGCGGAGGTGGAGTTAATGAGTGTGCAGGCCTCTGTTTCTAAAATATCACAGTACATAGGCTACACAGGAAAGTAGAAAGGTATTTGTTTTACAGTTGTCCTATTTAGAGACTCATTGACTGTACTTGTCTGTATAAAACATGCACACAAACATCCCGGTCTTTTGTGTCTGACAGTGTGCATGTGCAAAAGTACTGAGAAGATAGCTGTCGTTTCAGTGGCAGCCATCCCTAGTTGTGTGAATGGAATATAACCAGACCCTTTGTAGGCTACTCCATGGAGTATTGTTGTGAAATAGGTGGTGGAATAGGTGGTGGTAGGTAATGGAAGCAGTCAGACATGCTCTTACATGTCCTCAGCCCTCTGCACAGGGGGTTGATGTTCTCTAAACGGAACCCCACACACGCCTATCAGACCCCATGCAAACACACAGAGGTGTGAAAGTTGTCTGGCTGACACCTAACTCGAAGTCTTCCTGACTTCAGAGTCTGGAAAGGCTCCGTGATGTTGTAGGCAAGATGCGTCTATAATGATGGGGGCTGTGGTTTTTAACTGATTGGTTCTTCGGTGTCTTTCTCACTCAAATACTAACCTAAGGTAGAAGGCTCAAACACCCACATGGACAGCCACACAAAGGCCCGAGCGCCGCCCCCTTCCAATACAACTGTTGGATTTTCAAATCCTAACAACGAGATGCCGCAATCCCCTAGGGAGAAAAAAAAAAGTTTGACAGAACCAATCAAAGCTCAAGCCGACTTCTGTGCGAATACTGCACTAACAACGGACTCCTGTCCAGACCATTGTGTCACAGCTCTCCCTCACTGTGTACCACGTGAGTCGTGGCAGCCCCCTACCTCCTCAATTATTTACAACCCTCAATTCACAGCAGAGCACTTAAATATTTCCAGAAACAAAGTATACCGAACAAAAATATAAACGCAACATGTAAAGTGTTGGTCCTATGTTTCATGAGCTGAAATAAAAGATCCCAGAAATGTTCCATTTGCTTATGTCTGCAGCTTGTGCAGCAGCAGGAGTGTAGGTGCCTGTGGTGACAGAGCAGTGATTCAAAAGAAAGCATTTTGTCGGTCTTTATTGTTTCTACTACAATTACTGCTGTTGAATAACCTACTTCTCTTTTTTAACCTATTCCTTTTCTTTGCCCCACTTTAATATGTATCCCTCTCTCCCTTCACCCACAAGCCCTCTCCCCCCCCCCATCTTTCATCCGCTTTCATGCGTCTGCCTCTTGAGGTATGTTGGCAGCCGGTCGTAGACTGATTATGGCCTGGTATGTCTTTTTTATAAGAGCCCTGATGACAGGCGAGGGCACTCATATATAAAATGAATGCCTAGGATTCATCAGCAGACAGGTCCCTGCTAGCTGCACAGCACAGCATGTCACCAGCCCTCCCACAGCCCAGCTCACCACATCACAAACACCCAGCCCCCAGTGCCTCATAGGATGGGCGTGTGTTTACCATGCCCATAACCAGCTTGTTCAGGGGTGTCCTTTGTACTGGTGAGTGATCTGCAACTTAGCACTGTCACAATAACGGCTTCGTAATTGTAGCTGCAATATTTATGCTGGTGATATAGAAATCTCTGCACCCAGAACCAAATTGTTTAAGAACGCTGGCCACTGGTCAGCTAATGTTAAGGCAGTCACGAGAGACAGAGGTTGATTGTACTTTTGTACTTTTATGACTGTGCCATTGCTACAGCTACTTTATTATGCCATGATGGTGACACACTCCTCAGCTTCTATCCCCCTCTAACCTCCCCCCATACCGAGCTCGGTGTTCACCGCCATGTCCAAGGTGTTGCGTTAGCAGCTCTAGGTGCCTGTTAGCCTAATGAAGGGCCGGTGATATTCCCTCTTTAGCTCTATAAAGACAGATGTCCGATACGCTGTGAGCCTGTCATTCACATAGAGGTTTTAAGGTGTCGGGTCGTCCATCCATATAACATCTCACTGACGGCGTACAGCACGTGTCCTATTATGATATTCTGTGCATTGTTGATTGACAAAGGTAATTGATTGTGTTTTTCTGAATGTGGGTCATAAACCTTCCCATTATTGAGTGTAGGATATTGTGATACATACAACCTGGCAGTAAATCAATTGCTCCTCATTCTGATAGTTGTTGTTGTTACTGCGACAATGCTTTTCAGTTTATGGTATTGTGTTAAGATCATGCGTGTGAATGAGCTCCCTCAGGTACATAGTGCTGCGTAGTTGTGCATTGGGTTGAAAGTTCCTTTTCACTGAGAGAGTGAAAGAGAAACACATACAAATAAATGTGAATATAAAGAGCAGACAATTAGCCAGAGAGAATAAACAAAGCGTGAGTAGAACAAGGAATCAACTAGGGATAGGGGTGTCACTCACACAGTGGTGACAACGGAAGGCTAGAGGGGACAGAATGGGGGTGGTCTCTAGTTGGGGTGTGGACCCTCGAGGGGACAGGGGGCTTCCATGGAGCAGCAGGGGAGTGGCAGGGTAATTGGGCTTGTGGAGGGGACAGGGGGAGGGAGTGATGTGGGGGGTATTCTCAGAAGGATGTTTGTTGACACAGAGGTGAAGACTGATTTCCCGTGGTGGGGAATGGAAGTAGCCCGCCTCTTACACTCTCCCCAAAGAGGAGAGGCATTCATTAAGGCCATAGACTGGGTCTCAGTACACAAATGCAGTGATCTGGTGGACGGGGACAGTCTGACATGATGTCATGGTTTGGGTCACACCTGTTAAAGGAGCACTATGCAGAAATCGCTCCGCCATTTCCTGGTTGCTAAAATTCTAATAGTTTGCCTAATTTCTGTTTAAAACAAGCAAGTACAGTGTAGATAATCATTGTACCATGTACACTGCTGTGAAATATATTTTCCATAACCAAAAATATTGTATTTTCAGCTGTTTGAAGCTGGTGTACAAAACCGAAAGTAAAATACGCAAAAAAAAGCGTAAGAACAGGAAGCGTAGAAATGGCGCACATAGAACAGGTATACCGCTTCTTAGACCTGCTTTCAATGAGAATGACAGATCTATAACTCACATTGCTATATTAATTTGGTCGGGTCGCACAAAACGTTACATATTGCAGCTTTAAGTCTGGGTGAGGTATGATTTGTGTATCACAATATGGATGTTGGTGATATGCAAATCATCCGATTTCATCCCTCTCATGACAAAACAGAACATTTTCAAAATGGAAGCTGTGCCACTTAACTTAGCACTAGCAACACTCATATAGTAATTTTGTTAATTGTTGAAACTATTGAAGTATACGAAACGCTTCAGTCTGGTTTTAGACCCCATCATAGCACTGAGACTGCACGTAAGCTGGTAAATTACCTTTTAATGGCATCAGACCAAGGCTCTGCATCTGTCCTCGTGCTCCTAGACCTTAGTGCTGCTTTTGATACTATCGATCACCACACTCTTTTGGAGAGATTGGAAACCCAAATTGTTCTACACGGATAAGTTCTGGCCTGGTTTAGATCTTATCTGTCGGAAAGATATCAGTTTGTCTCTGTGGATGGTTTGTCCTCTGACAAATCAACTGTAAATTTCGGTGTTCCTCAAGGTTCCGTTTTAGGACCACTATTGTTTTCACTATATATTTTACCTCTTGGTGATGTCATTCGGAAATATAATGTTAACTTTCACTGCTATGCGGATGACACACAGCTGTACATTTCGATGAAACATGGTGAAGCCTCAAAATTGCCCTCCCTGGAAGCTTGTGTTTCATACATAAGGAAGTGGATGGCTGCAAATGTTGTACTTTTAAACTTTTAAACAGAGATGCTTGTTCAAGGTCCCAAGAAACAAAGAAATCTTCTGTTGAATCTGACAATTAATCTTACAGTCGTCTCAAATAAAACTGTGAAGGACCTCGGCGTTACTATGGACCCGGATCTCTCTTTTGGCGAACATATCAAGACTGATTCAAGGACAGCTTTTTTCCATCTACGTAACATTGCAAAAATCTGAAACTTTCTGTCCGAAAATGATGCAGAAAAATGTATCCATGCTTTTGTCACTTCTAGGTTAGACTACTGCAATGCTCTACTTTCCGACTACCCGGATAAAGCACTAAATAAACTTCAGTTAGTGCTAAACATGGCTGCTAGAATGTTGACTAGAACCCCCAAAAATTATTATATTACTCCAGTGCTAGCCTCTCTACACTGGCTTCCTGTTAAGTCAAAGGCTGATTTCAAGGTTTTACTGCTCACTTACAAAGCATTACATGGGCTCACTCCTACCTATCTTTCCGATTTGGTCCTGCCGTACATACCTACACGTACGCTACGATCACAAAACGCAGGCCTCCTTACTGTCCCTAGAATTTCTAAGCCAACAGCTGGAGGCAGGGCTTTCTCCTATAGAGCTCCATTTTTATTGAATGGTCTGCCTACCCATGTGAGAGACGCAGACTCGGTCTCAACTTTACAGTCTTTATTGAAGCCTCATCTCTTCAGTAGGTCTATGATTGAGTGTCTGGCCCAGGAGTGTGAAGGTGAACAGAAAGGCACTGGAGCAATGAACCGCCCTTGCTGTCTCTGCCTGGCCGTTCCCATCTCTCCACTGAGATTCTCTGCCTCTAACCCAATTACAGGGGCTGAGTCACTGGCTTACTGGTGCTCTTCCATGCCGTCCCTAGGAAGGGTGCGTACTTGAGTGTGTTGAGTCAATGACGTGATCTTCCTGTCCGGGTTGGCGCATCCCCCCCCCCCTTGGATTGTGGGTGGCGGAGATCTTTGTGGGCTATACTCGCCCTTGTCCCAGGATGGTAAGTTGTGGTTGAAGACATCCCTCTAGTGGTGTGGGGGCTGTGCTTTGGCAAGTGGGTGGGGTAATATCCTGCCTGTTTGGCCTTGTCCGGAGGTATCGTCGGATGGGGCCACAGTGTCCCCGACCCCTCCTGTCTAAGCCTCCAGTATTTATGCTGCAGTAGTTTATGTGTCGGGGGGCTAGGGTCAGTCTGTTATATCTGGAGTTTTCTCCTGTCTTATCCGGTGTCCTGTGTGATTTAAAGCATGCTCTCTCTAATTCTCTCTTTCTCTCTCTTTCTTTCTCTCTCTCTCTTTCTTTCTTTCTCTCGGAGGACCTGAGCCCTAGGACCATGCCTCAGGACTAACTGGCCTGATGACTCCTTGCTGTCCCCAGTCCACCTGGCCGTGCTGCTGCTCCAGTTTCAACTGTTCTGCCTGCGGCTATGGAACCCTGACCTGTTCACCGGACGTGCTACCTGTCCCAGACCTGCTGTTTTCAACACTCTAGAGACAGCAGGATCGGTAGAGATACTCTGAATGATCGGTTATGAAAAGCCAATTGACATTTACTCCTGAGGTGCTGACGTGTTGCACCCTCTACAACCACTGTGATTATTATTATTTGACCCTGCTGGTCATCTATGAACATCTTGACCACGTTCTGCTATAATCTCCACCCGGCACAGCCAGAAGAGGACTGGCCACCCCGCATAGCCTGGTTCCTCTCTAGGTTTCTTCCTAGGTTCTGGCCTTTCTAGGGAGTTTTTCCTAGCCATCGTGCTTCTACACCTGCATTGCTTGCTGTTTGGGGTTCTAGGCTGGGTTTCTATACAGCACTTTGTGGCATCAGCTGATGTAAGAAGGGCTTTATAAATACATTTGATTTGATTTGATATTGTGATATGGATGCCTATACTGCCCAGGCCCTAGACCTAATACATGTAACACCGTCAGTGCCAATGTTTAGGGTAATACCTGTAACCCTGCCAACGCCTGATATCTGATATCAGTAGGATGTGTGCCATCCTTAATGTTTTTCCCACAAGATTCCTAAGCAAATGCAAAAAGCGGGGGGTATGTGGAAAACAGAAAAAGAAGGGGTAGCTCTATTCACTTATTTGTTTATATCTCTCACAAGTGTGTTAGCATTTGCAATGACCAATAGAAATTCTATTGACCTATTTGTCACAGCAGCTCTTCGCCCGGACAAAGGAAGAGAGGTTGTTTATTCTTATTGAAATGTGAAGATTCAAACATGTTGACAATTTGCATAGTCCTGCATGTCAACAAAGAGGCTGGGGGGATGAGGGTGGTGGTGGGGGGATGTGTGCTGCTATGCTGCTAGTCTGAATTACAATAGCCCCCCTACTCTCAGGAATGTGCCCAAGGCTCTTACAGTGTAAAGTCTTTTTATATATATGTTTTTTTAATTTTTTTATTGGCCCATTCACCTCTTTGGAGTACAATAAATAACTTTGTTTTTACAGCTTTTCAGTTTTTGTTACATTTACATTCTACACATATTTTACATACATGGCACTTTTTTTACACAGTAGTTGACAAAATATAGTTATTTGATATACAGTGCACTCCGTAATGATAGGGACAGGGAAGCATATGTGTATTAAAGTAGTCAAATGTTAAGTATTTGGTCCCATATTCATAGCATTCAATGACTACATCAAGCTTGTGACTCTACACATTTTTTGGATGCATTTGCTGTTCGTTTTGGTTGTGTTTCAGATGATTTTGTGCCCAATAGAAATGAATGATAAATAATGTATTGTGTCATTTTGGAGTCACTTTTATTGTAAATAAGAATATAATATGTTTCTAAACACTTCTACATTAATGTGGATGCTACCATGATTATTGACAATCCTGAATGAATCGTGAATAATAATGAGTGAGAAAGTTAGACGCACAAATGTCATACCCCCCCCCCAAATGCTAGCCTCCCCATTATTGTAATGGTGAGAGGTTAGCATGTCTTGGTGAAGAAAAAAAATATATATATATATATATGATATTTGTGGGTCTGTAACTTTCTCACTCATCATTACTCACGATTCATTCAGGATTATCCGTAATCATGGTAGCATCCACATTCATGTAGAAATGTCAAACTCTATTGGAGAGATGCGACACCATTCTTCCATGAGAAATTCCATAATTTGATGTTTTGTTGATGGAAAACGCTGACTCATTCACCACTCGAGAATCTCCCATAAGTGTTCAATTGGCTTGAGATCTGGTGATTTAGACACACACACACTTTAAACCCCCTATGCTCCTTTGAGACGTGGCATTTATTCATGGATGCCAGGGGAAACCAGGCTCCCCCTAAAAATACACCAAGAAAATAAGAAAAAAAGCGTATTGTTTTTTCAAATCTTTTGTCTCTCTTGTGTTTCAGTTTCCTTCAATTCGGAAGTGGCTGAATGTACAGTTGAAGTCAGAAGTGTGCATACACTTAGGTTGGAGTCATTAAAACTTGTTTTTCAACCACTCCACACATTTTTTGTTAACAAACTATAGTTTTGTCGGTTAGGACATCTACTTTGTGCATGACACAAGTAATTTTTCCAACAATTGTTTACAGACAGATTATTTCACTTATAATTCACTGTATCACAATTCCAGTGGGTCAGAATTGTACATACACTAAGTTGACTGTGCCTTTAAACAGCTTGGAAAATCCCAGAAAATTATGTCATGGCTTTAGAAGCTTCTGATAGACTAATTGACATAATTTGAGTCAATTGGAGGTGTACCTGTGGATGTATTTCAAGGCCTACCTTCAAACTCAATGCCTCTTTGCTTGACATCATGGGAAAATCAAAAGAAACCAGCCAAGACCTCAGAATAAAAATTGTAGACCCCCACAAGTTTGGTTCATCCTTGGGAGCAATTTTCAAACGCCTGAAGGTACCACGTTCATCTGTACAAACAATAGTATGCAAGTATAAACACCATGGGACCATGCAGCCGTCATACCATTCAGGAAGAAGACGCGTTCTGTCTCCTAGAGATGAACGTACTTTGGTGCGAAAAGTGCAAATCAATCCCAGAACAACAGCAAAGGACCTTGTGAAGATGCTGAGGAAAAAGGTACAAATGTATCTATATCCACAGTAAAACGAGTCCTATATCGACATAACCTGAAAGGCCGCTCCAAACCGCCATAAAAAAGCCAGACTATGGTTTGCAACTGCACATGGGGACAAAGATCGTACTTTTTGGAGAAATGTCCTCTGGTCTGATGAAACAAAAAGTTTGGCCATAATGACCATTGTTATGTTTGGAGGAAAAAGGGGGATGCTTGCAAGCCGAAGAAAACCATCCCAACCGTTAAGCACGGGGGTGGCAGCATCATGTTGTGGGGGTGCTTTGCTACAGGAGGGACTGGTGCACTTCACAAAATAGATGGCATCATGAGGGAGGAAAATTATGTGGATATATTGAAGCAACATCTCAAGACATCAGTCAGGAAGTTAAAGCTTGGTCGCAAATGGGTCTTCCAAATGAACAGTGACCCCAAGCATACTTCCAAAGTTGTGGTAATATGGCTTAAAGATAAAGTCAAGGTATTGGAGTGGCCATCACAAAGCCCTGACCTCAATCCTATAGAAAATGTGTGGGCAGAAGTGAAAAAGTGTGTGCGAGCAAGGAGGCCTACACCAGCTCTGTCAGGAGGAATGGGCAAAAATTCACTCAACTTATTGTGGGAAGCTTGTGGAAGGTTACCCGAAACATTTGACCCAAGTTAAACAATTTAAAGGGAATGCTACCAAATACAAATTGAGTGTATGTAAACTTCTGACCCACTGGGAATGTGATGAAAGAAATCAAATCTGAAATAAACCATTCTCTCTACTATTATTCTGACATTTCACATTCTTAAAATAAAGTGGTGATCCTAACTGACCTAAGACAGGGAATTTTTACAAGGATTAAATGTAAGTAATGAAGAAACTCTGTTTAAATGTATTTGGCTAAGGTGTATGTAAACTTCCGACTTCAACTGTATCTTAACGGAGACGGAATAGAAGTGAGAGAAACAGTCCACCTCTGTCTCAATATGTGTAGCCTATTTCTCTGATGTTTTCTGGCCCAAAGGTGTATGAAATTGTTGCCGCCCGTAGTATTAAATTCAATAACAAGGGACGCGAGCGAGCATTTGGCCTTATTTGATTTAAAAAAGATAAAATAATGGCCAATCAGTATTGAGCTAAAATGAGTGTGCTCAACTGTGAATGGTCCTGGGTCACCAAAAAAAGTGTCAAGGGATGCCAGTTTGTATTTGGCTTCACACCATACACATCACATCAAAAGCAGAATGTCAATGACAGAAAAAACGTGAATTGTTTCATGTCGTTGTCCTCTGGTGGCTAAAATCATCCCTTTCCTAAATTAGAGTCATAGACCGTTTCATCAACATGAAAGAGAGGAGGATGGCATTGGCTTTCCTCTAAAACATGTTTTTGCGCACACACACACACACACACACACACACACACACACACACACACACACACACACACACACACACACAAATCATATTTTGCTTACATTGATTGGACTAAATCATTTTTGGTACCTTTTATAGTCACTATTAGACTAAGCATAGGTGATTTGATGATGTTGAAATAGAAGTTGGTACTGGAATAGTGGAGGCAGCTCCTGTTTTCTTTGCAACTTGTGGTAACTCTCTGTGGTTCTAAATAAATAGTTGTTTAGTAGTCCATGACAATGCTCTTTCCATGACATAGACTGACCAGGTGAATGCAGGTGAAAGCTATGAAAGTCACTTGTTAAATCCCCTTCAATCAGTGTAGATGAATGGGAGAAGACAGGTTAAACGATTTTTAAACCTTGAGACAATTAAGACATGGATTGTCTGTGTGCCATTCAGATGGTGAATGGGCAAGACAAAAGATTTAAGTGCCTTTGAACGGGGTATGGTAGTAGGTGCCAGGCGCACCATTTTGTGTCAAGAACTATAACGCTCAACAGTTTCCAATTGTGTACCAAGAATGGTCCACCAATCAAAGGACATCCAGCCAACTTGACACAACTGTGGGAAGCATTGGAGTCAACATGGGCCATCCTCCCTGTGGAACGCTTTCGACACCATGCAGAGTCCATACCCCAACGAATTGAGGCTGTTCTGAGGGCAAATGGGGGGGGGGGGTTTGAGGGGAAAATGGGGGGGGGGTTATGACGTTGAACTGAGCAGACATGTTTTTAGTGCTCTCCTGACAATTTCGGCTAAACTTCTTTTTAATTATTTTAATCTCTTATTTTAAATCCTCATAACATGAACAGCAATTTTCTTGGATAATTTCAGGCGTATCTACATCCATTATGAATCAACTTAAACATAGTCCTCCTAAAACAAGAAGAACATCTCACACTGACAACGTGGTCCAGGCTAGGCCAGTTAGCCCTGCTAATTCAGCCAGCTCTACTAACCCAGTTAGCCCTGCAAGCTCCTCACACCACAAGTCCGACATGACTACCATCGATGTCGACGTTCTAAACCAGAACTAAGGGGTTTTGGAAGCAATCTCTGCCATGAGGGCGGACTTTTCCATCAAACCAGAAGGTGTCCTAACAGGGATTAGTGAGGTTAAACTTGACCTTAAAGCCTAATCCAAGCGCTTGGACGAAGCAGAGGAATGCATTAGCATGGTGGAAGTTACTGTCATCACTATCAAAACAAGTTGGAAAAACAGGTGGCGGACCTTACTTCAAACCTAACTCGCTCGAGAACCACCACAGGAGGACACATTTCAGACTGGTTAATCTACACGAAAAAGTAGAAAATGGTGACGCATTTGCATTTCTCGAGAGATTGCTTCCCGAGGCATTGGTCCCAGACAACTTTCCGGATCCCCTGCGCATTGAAAGAGCCCATCGGCTTCCGGCTCCTACAAGCCCAAGAAACCACCCCTCCCCTCGAGCCCTTAACATGAAGTGTCTCAACTTTCAAGACAAAATCCGAGTGATGTGGAAAGCCAGGGCTAAGGTGGAGGTGATGTACGGGGACCAAGAGATCATGTTCTTCCTTGACCTATCCGCGAACCTGCACCGAAAAAGAAAAGTCTACGACAGGGTCAAACGCCAGCTCAGGTCCCTCAACATTGCCTATGGAATAGCCTTCCCAGCTAAACTACATCTGACTTAAAATGGACGGTCACACAAGTTTTAATCTCCCTCTCATGCTGAGGCATTCATCTGTGGCATACAACGTGAATCTTCTTTCTAGTCATGTGCTGCTGTGAGTTTACCACCACTCTGGACTGCAGAGAACTAAACCACCTTGGATTATATGACTTTTGGAAAGCTAACTAACATTAGCTAATTTATTAGCTGCTACTGTAGTACTGTAGCTAGCATAACAGTTAAGTGAATAACATGGCAAGCTATCCCACTCAAAGTTTCCTTATATTATTTGGAGCCTGTATGTGCTCATCAATTAGCTCAGTGTCTTCTATATGACAGGTGAGATAGCTGTCCATTGAACGTTGGACGTCATGTTTAAGTTTATTTTTGTTATGTTGATAATTCTCTTCCATTGGATTATATAAAACACTGTCAACGGACTCTAAATGGCTAACGTTACCTCACTTATTTAGCCAGTGAGACAGCCTTAACACAGCGGGACTTTATTCATTCATCCTGCACCACCGAGAAGCATCAGGACTACTTTATATGAAGACTTAAGTTTCGATCATATCCTTAGACTAAAATGATTGACACTCTCGTGCAAGCCTGACATCAACATCATGTGCAAAGGGCCTTTGCGTAACGACGTAGCACATATTCAATGGTATCTCTTTTTCTCACAAAGCCTGTTCATTTATGATCATTGATACTTTTTTTGGTTTATAAACTTACCATGGTATACTACGTTAGCGCTATATGTATGGGCCATTTTGTTACTTTGTTACTTGGTAGCTACTAGCATCCTATGTTGTGGATCATCTACAATTATTTTGGACTGTCCATACTGTAACGTTAGCCAGGCTTCACTAACTAGCGTTACTGTTTTAGGTGGAGCTATTCTTTGCTACTTTTCAAATGAATACTGTGTGATATTTCACATATCATCTTGCTAGATATGCCTTTTGTTGTCATATTTCACATAACATCTTGCAAGATAAGCCTTTTGTTTTTTTCGTGAGGAGTAATGGCCGAGAGAAGGCAGGAGACACTTTGTTTTGTTTAGCATCACTTAGGTTAGACTGCTCCCTCTTTGGGATCGGTGTTCCTTCCACGGGATAGTTGAGCTAACGTAGGCTAATGCGATTAGCATGAGGTCACAAGAACATTTCCCAGACACCAGAACATCCGAGAACCATCATAAATCGCGAGAAAAGCCTGAAATGCAGCACACAATATATAATATTCTTTTGAATTACTAACTTGCACTGTTCCAATTTAACAGAGCTTAATTACAGTCTGGTAAAGAATACCATGCTATTTGTTCTGTTAAGTTGTAAAACTGCTTTATTTCCTCTTTACGTTGTTGTCTCTACGTATATTTTACGAGTCGAGGAGTAGTGGCACAATCTTGAACATGAAACGTATTAAATAAACAAATTAGGCACATTTGCCAGCCTTGATACAACATTTTGAACAGAAATGCAAGGGTTCATTGGATCAGTCTAAAACTTTTAAAATACACTGCTTCCATCTAGAGGCCAAAATCTAAATTGCCACTGGCTGGAATAATACATTATGGCCTTTCTCTTGCATTTCAAAGATGATGGTACCAAAAATACAAAGAACGTTTTTTTTTTTTTTGTATTATCTTACCAGATCTATTGTGTTATATTTCATACATTCGTTTCACATTTCCACAAACTTCAAAGTGTTTCCATTCAAATGGTAACAAGAATATGCATATCCTTGCTTCAGGGCCTGAGTTACAGGCAGTTAGATTTGGTATGTCATTTTAGGCGAAAATTGAAAAAAGGGGGCAGATCCTTAACTTCTTGCAACTATAGGGGGTGCTGTTCCGCAATTAGCATATTTGTGTCTCCAAATTAAACTGCCTCGTGCTAAATTCTTGATCGTACAATATGCATATTATTGTTATTATTGGATAGAAAACACCTTCTAGTTTCTATAGAAGTGGAATTTTGTCTCTGAGTGGTACAGAACAATTTCTACAGCACTTTTCATGACAGGGTTCAGATTTCAGAAATGTTTACCTCTGATCTGGTCTGTTTATAAGGCCACAGTGAATGCTATGAAGAAACCGACACTGCCTACGTCTTCCTCTGGTGTCTGTACGTCATCACGTTTTCAATGAAATCGAGGGACGTTCACAGCCATTATAAAATGACCAAAATGTACAGAGACCCCCTTTCTCAACGTGCGCCTCAAGCGTGAAGGCCATCGGACCTGCCTCGTTCCAAATCGTTTTCTAACCAGCAATATTTCTCCGGTCATGTTTTCAGTCGTTTATAGTTGTTAAAAACATCATAATGTAGTGAATTTGAACCGTTTTATAGCAATTTATATCCGTTTAGTGCGATTCGATGAAATTTATTTGTCGTGCACTCTGAAAGTTTGGACACGTTTTAGGTGTCGGTCGTTGGTGGTGGACATTTCGAAGGACAGAGGACATCTATCGACCAAAAGACGTTTATAACATAGAAAGGATACATTGCCAAGAATCTGATGGAAAGAAGCTCAAAGTAAGCAATATTTAAAATGATAAATCGTGTTTCTGTCGAAAAATATTTAAACGCATATTTCGCCATTTTGTTTGGTATAGCTTCACTTGGCCAACCCTGTATTGAAAAGTAAGGATAATTTTAAAAATGTAAATCAGCGGCATTAAGAACTAATTTGTCTTCGATTGCTGTCAACCCTGTATTTTTTAGTCAAGTATATGATTAGCTTTCAATTAAACTAGATCACTCTGATAGATGACGTCAGACATATTGAGGCTTGATTTCCTAGTATTTTTATTGTGTAACCACGGTTTTGTATGGCTAAATATGCACCTTTTCGACACAACTGTATATGTATATGTAAAATGATGTATCAGGAGTGTCATGCAGGAAGAATTCTGAGAAGGTTAGTGAAAAATTAAATATTTTGGCGGTGATTACGTTATAGCGCTCTTTGGCTGGAATCGATGCTCTGGTAACGTTTGCACATGTGGTATGCTAACTTATGCATTTATTGTGTTTTCGCTGAAAAACGCTTAGAAAATCTGAAAATATGGTCTGAAATCACAAAACTGTGTCTTTCCATTGCTATGCTTTGTCTATTTTTATGAAATTTTTTATGATGAGTAAATTGGTCATACACGTTCTCCATCTAGTAATCCAGTCGATTTGTGATGGTGGGTGCAATTGTATAACTTGATTTCTACCTGAATATGCACTTTTTTCTAACAAAAACATATCCATACATGAAAATGTTATCAGACTTCATCTAAGAGGTTTTTTCTTGGTTAGTGGATATCAATATCTTAGTTGAACCGAATTGGTGATAGCCACTGAAGGAGTAAGAAACTGATGGAGTTAGAATATGGTGTATTTTGCTAACGTGTTTAGCTAATAGATTTACATATTTTGTCTTCCCTGTTAAAACATTTTAAAAATCTGAAATGGTGGCTTTATTCACAAGATCTGTATCTTTCATCTGGTGTCTTGGACTTGTGATTTAATGATATTTAGATGCTACTATCTACTTTTGAAGCTATGCTAGGTATGCTAATTAGTGTGTGGGGGGTGTGGGGGGTGCTCCCGGATCCGGGGTAGAGGCTCGTGAAAGGTTAAGAAGGTGCGGATCCTTAATGGATCAGTCGTCCACCCTGCTACACTCTGTGATTAAGGGGAGGTGGGAGAGGAAGCGCTGGGTGTCTCGGATAGGGAGACAAGGGAATGGGGTTCAGTGTTTTACTGTTAGGATAGATTTATGTTTGTTTGTTCCAACAGATCTTTATATATTTTCCTCACTACAAAATATTCATGGGGTCCTTGTGGTTACTAAACATATTTTAGATATGCCTTTATGATATAGCTTATTCCATGTTTCAATCTTTGTTTAAATTACTTAAAATGTAAAACTGAAATTTACTTTGTGGAATGTCCGTGGAGTTTGTAAACTATCCAAGCTTAAACAGGTTATTACTAGGCTTAAACAACTTCATTCATCTATTGTGTTCCTACAAGAAACTTACTTGTTGAAGGATGAGCTACTTAAAGTATGCAGGAGATGGCAAGGGCAAGTAATAGCATCAAGTTTCTCCTCTCATTCTCGTGGTGTTATGGTTCGAATTGACAAATCTGTTCCGTTTGAAGTGGATAATATTATAACTGATACAGCTGGTAGATACATTTTAATACAGGGAACTCTTTTGAATTTGTGTATTAATCTGGTTAATGTTTATGGTCCTAATGATGATAATCCCAAATTCTTTGAGAATTTATTTAAATTGATAGCCTCCCTTCCTGGTAAAGTCCTAATGGCAGGGGATTTTAATTGCACTCTTGATCCTCATCTAGATCGCTCCTCTGGTATAGACACTTTACACTCACAGAGTAGAATGAAATTACAGCATTTTATTAAGGACTTAAATTGATGTGAACCTTGGAGGACTCAGAACCCGAGTAAAAGGGAGTATTCATGTTAGTCGTCAACATTTAAATCATATTCTCGTATAGACTGCTTTTTAGTTTCTTGCTCATTGCTTCCCAATGTAGCAGGACGTGTATATGATAGTATTGTTCTGAGTGACCATTCCCTTGTCATTATTCTATAAGGATACAAAACTAGTAAAAGGATCCTCTAGATGGTGTTTGCATCCCAGATGGTTACAGGACCCAGACTTCTTACATTACTTTGGAGTCCATTTAGATGTTGATTTCACATTGAACACTGACCAAACGTCAGCGAGTACCCGATGGGAGGCTTTCAAAGCATATGTTAGGGGGCAAATGATACGTTTTACCAGTTTCAAATCAAATAAATTAAATCTGAAAATGAGAGAGATGGACAGAAAAATCTGAGAATTGGAGAGGGAAGCTTTTTTGGAAAACTCAGTAGAAGTAAACAAAGAATCATTTGTTCTTAAAGCTCAGTATGAAGAACTTTCCACCTCAAAGGCTGCAAACAGCTTAACGAGGCTGAAACAGTCCTTCTATGATCAAGGTGAATGTCACGTTCCTGACCTGTTTTCTCTTGTTTTGTATGTCTTTATTGGTCAGGGCGTGAGTGTTGGGTGGGCAGTCTATGATTTGTATTTCTATGTTGGGTTTTGTGTTCGGCCTGGTATGATTCTCAATTAGAGACAGGTGTGTATCGTTTGTCTCTGATTGAGAGTCATACTAAGGTAGCCAGGGTTTCACTGGTGTTTTGTGGGTGTTTGTTTCCTGTGTTAGCGTTTGGGCCACACAGGACTGTTGCAGGTTAGTCACGTTTGTTGTTTTGTTTATTTGTAGTGTTTGTTGGTTTGCCATTAAAATCATGAATACCTCCTACTCCGCATCTTGGTCCGATCCATGCTCCTCCTCGTCTGAGGAGGAGAACGACATTGACAGCCGTTACAGTGAAAACCTGGTAAATTGCTGGCCTGGCGCATTAAGAAGTTCAATTCAGACAGAGCCATTAATGCTCTTCATAATTTACAAGAACAATTATCAGAGGATCCTGTAGAAATAAACCAAACATTCGCTTCCTACAACACGCTTTCTCTCCTGAGAACTTAACTAATCAGACATAATTTTGTGATGGTCTGGATTTCCCCTCTATTTCAGAAGACACAACATTTGATCTGGAAAAGGAATTGGATGGTATTGAAAGCGGCAGATCCAGATGGGCTCCCAATAGATATTTCTAAGATATTTAAGGACAAACTTCTAGGTCCACTTTTGGATGTGTATTCTGAATCCTTTCAGCAAGGTTGTTTCCCTCTCTAAGGAATTCTTTAGTCACTCTTATTCTGAAGCCTTTTAAATCCCCACAAAAATGTGAAAGTTACAGACCAATTTCTCTTCTGAACTCCGACTCAAATTATTACAAAAGCTTTAGCCAGGAGATTGGATCGAGTGCTCCCAAATCTAATACACAAAGACCAAATTGGCTTCGTGAAAAACCGTCAAGGTTTTCACAATGTGAGGAGAGTACTAAACATAGTGCACATTTGTGGAGGGTCCCCTGATAGTGCAATACTCTCACTTGATGCAGAGAAGGCATTCGATAGAGTTAAGTGGTCTTATTTATTTTTATATTTGAAGTGCTAAAGAGATTTGGGTTTGGGAACTACTTCTGTAAATGGATTAAGATATTATATACCGACCCCACTGCAGAAGTTGCCACTAACAACTTGATTTCACAACCTTTTAAGCTTTTTCGGGGCACGAGACAAGGATGTCCAGGCAGTCCAGGACTCTTTCTTTTAGCGATAGAACCCTTTTCCATTGCAGTAAGGGCCCACCCATCAATTAGTGGAATTAAACCATGAGATTTTGAACATTGAGTGGCCCTGTATGCCAATGACACCCTTTTATTCCTAACAGATCTAAAGAATTCTATCTCTTCCCTCTCCAATTTAATTAATAACTTTGATCCGTTTTCTGGGTTTAAAGTTAATAAAACCAAATATTCTACCCTTTTCCTCAACAAGCAAGAGAGACTGAATCCATTGGTACAATCCATTGTTTTTTTCCAGTCTAAAACAATCTGCCCTACAACCTCCCTTGACCACTTTAGAAAGGCTGTCTGTTAATATGTGCTATGGGAGAGGTCATATTACGTCATTATATGGGAAAATGGTAGCTACTCATAAAGACAACTCTGATAGTAAGAGACTTCAGTGGATACAAGATATGCAGGAAGATATTTCAGCAGAGGACTGGGGTATGATATGTTCTAGAGCTCAGATACAGACAAGAAACACCCTGATAATGAGAACAAATATCACCCCTGTTAAACTCCACAAATTTGACCCTAATATCCCAGACCTGTGTGTTAAATGTAACATGCATTTAGGCACCTTGTATCATTGCCGGTCGAATGTGCTGAGACAAGCTAGACGTTCAATTGCTCTCCACTGGAAGTATGTCAGTTCCCCCTCACTTGGTCATTGGTTAAAATAATGAACATCAAGCCTGGCTCTTGAAAAATGTACTTGTATAGTGAAATAGAAAGCCCCAGAGTTTCATGATATTTGGGATCTGTTTTGTGAGTATTTGCAAACCGATACTGTAGAAACATTGGATCTGTATATTCTCTATTCTTTCGGTGAATATTGGCTATAGTTGATGCATTATCTGCATTATCTGTGGCTGCGTATTCTACTTTTTATGTTTTTTAATTATTGAAAGTATGAGGACTTTATTTTAAAAAATGTCTGTGAATGTTTGGTTGTTATGCTTTTGTCTCTTTGAGTTGGGGAGGTTTGTGTTATTTTGAATGTTTTATGTATTTCTGTAATGTTGATTGTCCTATTTGGAACAAATAAAATTATGTGAAAAAAAAGGGGGTGCAGCTTAATATTATGAAGGTGTTCCTAATGTTTTGTACACTCAGTGTAGGTTGTAATTTGGCTTTATTTCCTTGCTTGACTCCCCCAGTGATTTTACCCACGTATCGCTCACTGAGATCTCTTCTAGCCATGGTAGCCAAAATAATGGTTAACTGTTTATTTTTATATATGACCCTAAGCATGATAGGATGTTAATTACTTAATTAACTCAGGAACCACACGTGTGTAAGCATCTTGGAGCCGTACTATATGGCTGCCGCTTTGCCAGCTCTGAGCCTACTTTGCTATTTTGTGACCGACAATAACTTTTGGACATCAGATCGACAGTTACTAATCTCAATTCCGGCTTAAACTTCGACTTCGACTCGTCTTCCCTGGGCTCTTTATGTAATTCTGATCCAATTTTCAGGGTATTCAAGAGGAAGTGCTGGCGTTACAGAGACAAGAGAGGGGGAATCCTGGCGAGATTAAGGTGAAGGGGAAACCGCCCACCTTTTCTGTTCATTCTATTGGCCAGTCACTTTATAATAAGATAGATAACCAAAGCATGCGCAGAACAGCTGGTAGGCATATTCACGGTCATTTTCAACCTCTCCTTGTCCCAGTCTGTAATCTCCACATTTCTTAGGCTGACCACCATCATTGCTGTTCCTAAGAACACTAAGGCTTCATGCCACAATGACTACCACCCTGTAGCACTCACATCTGTAATCATGGAGTGCTTTGAAAGGCTGGTTATGGCACACATTATCTCCATCATCCCAGACCCACTCCAATTTGCATACCGCCCCAACAGATCCGTTAACAGATCCACTCCACACTGCCCTCACCCACCTAGATAAGAGGAATACCTATGTGAGAATGCAGTTCATTGACTACAGCTCAGTGTTCAACACCATAGTGCCCACAAAGCTCATCACTAAGCTAAGGACCCTGGGACTAAACACCTCCCCCTGCAGCTGGCTCCTGGACTTCCTGACGGGCTGCCCCCAGGTGGTAAGGGTAGGTAACAACACATCTGCCACGCTGATCCTCAACACCGGGGACCTCAGGGGTGCGTGTTTAGTCTTCTCCTGTACACCCTGTTCACCCACAACTGTGTGGCCAGGCACGACTCCAACACCATCATCAAGTTTGCTGACGACACGACATTGGTAGGCCTGATCACTGGCGACGATGAGACAGCCTACAGGGAGGAGGTCAGTGACCTGGCCGTGTGATGCCGGGACAAAAAGAAGCACGGTCGAGAGCTTCAAGTTCCTCAGTGTCTAAATCACTAAGGACTTAAAATGATCCACACGCACGCACACAGCCTAGAAGAAGGCGCGACAGTGCTTCTTCCACCTCAGGAGGTTGAAAAGTTTTGGCATGGTTAATTACTTACTTACTGACTTTATTGTCCCCATGGGGAAATTTTGTTGCAGTGTCATATACACGTTTAAAGTGGCGGTTAAATACCATCGAATCCTCAAAAGGTTCTACAGCTGCATGACTGAGAGCATCTTGACTGTCTGCATCACTGTTGGTATGGCAACAGCACCGCCCTCGATTGCATGGCACTACAGAGGGTGGTGCTGACAGCCCAGTACATCACTAAGGCCGAGTTCCCTGCCATCCAGGACCTCTACATCACAATTCCTGACATTTAAATCACAATTCCTGACATTTAATCCTAGTAAAAATTCCCTGTCTTAGGTCAGTAAGGATCACCACTTTATTTTAAGAATGTGAAATGTCAGAATAATAGTAGAGAGTGATTTATTTCAGCTTTTATTTCTTTCATCACATTCCCAGTGGGTCAGAAGTGTACCAACACTCAATTAGTATTTGGTAGCATTGCCTTTAAATTGTTTAACTTGGGTCAAACTTTTCGGGTTAGCATTCCACAAGCTTCCCACAATAAGTTGGGTGAATTTTGACCCGTTCCTCCTGACAGAGCTGGTGTAACTGAGTCAGGTTTGTAGGCCTCCTTGCTCGCACACGCTTTTTCATTTCTGCCCACAAATTTTCTATAGGATAGAGGTCAGGGCTTTGTGATGGCCACTCCAATACCTTGACATTGTTGTCCTTAAGCCATTTTGCCACAACTTTGGAAGTATGCTTTGGGTCATTGTCCATTTGGAAGACCCGTTTGTGACCAAGCTTTAACTTCCTGACTGATGTCTTGAGATGTTGCTTCAATATATCCACATCATTTTCTTTCCTCATCATGCCATCTATTTGTGAAGGACACCAGTCCCTCCTGCAGCAGCACCCCCACAACATGATGCTGCCACCCCCGTGCTTCATGTTGGGATGGTGTTCTTCGGCTTGCAAGCATCCCCCTTTTTCCTCCAAACATAACGATGGTCATTATGGCCAAACTGTTCTATTTTTGTTTCATCAGACCAGAGGACATTTCTCCAAAAAGTACAATCTTTGTCTCCATGTGCAGTTGCAAACCGTAGTCTGGCTTTTTTATGGCGGTTTTGGAGCAGTGGCTTCTTCCTTGCTGAGTGGCCTTTCAGGTTATGTCGATATAGGACTCGTTTTGCTGTGTATATAGATACTTTTGTACCTGTTTCCTCCAGCATCTACACAAGGTCCTTTGCTGTTGTTATGGGATTGATTTGCACTTTTCGCACCAAAGTACGTTCATCTCTAGGAGACAGAACATGTCTCCTTCCTGAGCGGTATGACGGCTGCGTGTTCCCATGGTGTTTATACTTGTGTACTATTGTTTGTACATGTGAACGTGGTACCTTCAGGCATTTGGAAATTGCTCCCAAGGATGAACCAGAATTTTTTCTGAGGTCTTGGTAGATTTCTTTTGATTTTCCCATGATGTCAAACAAAGAAGCACTGAGTTTGAAGGTAGGCCTTGAAATACATCCACAGGTACACCTCCAATTGACTCAAATTATGTCAATTAGCCTATCAGAAGCTTCTAAAGCTATGACATCATTTTCTGGAATTTTCCAAGCTGTTTAAAGGCATAGTCAACTTAGTGTATGTAAACTTCTGACCCACTGGAATTGTGACACAGTGAATTATAAGTGAAATAATCTGTCTGTAAACAATTGTTGGATTCTGTTGGAGTATGACAGTTAAACTAAGCTCATGAGGCATTTATAAGTGATATTCTTCAAGAATCAATAGATATATAGAATAAATATACAAGTTAAAAAAATTAAGAAAACTGTCATTCATTTTGAGGAGTCTGCATACTACGTTTGGTTTGCTCCTAGCCGAACTCAGCTAAGCAAAGTGAATGTCTGTCCCTCGGTTACTCCCTTAAAAGACCCTAGCTTGAAAAATGAGGAAAAAAGCGTCAATAGTACTGTTTCTCCATCTTGAGACGCCATAGCCAGTATGCACTTCCTCAAAATAGTCTGAATTCATCTAAGATAAGTCAAGAAATGTATCACAAATTTTGACGATTTTGCAGAAGAGATCTTAGTCGCATAATTTAAATCTAGCGAAGATGTTTGATGCAGTGTTTCTCAAGTGAATAAATGTGCATGAAAATGAGTCGTCTCTTGTTGAATGACAACAAACACTTCATTGAAGAATCCCTACTGTTGACCAATCACCGACGAAGGGTCGTAGACTTCAGCTACTGAACTTCGGCTTGCCTCAAGAAATGTTTTTGTACGCACAAACAGCCGAAAAAACCCATGCCAAAGACCAAAATGAACAAAAACGTCACAAAATGTCGTCATAATATATGCACTAACTGTTTCAGATGGGAAGTATCCAGACGCCTTTAGTTGCACAATTTTACATCTAGTTAATGTGTTTGGTGCAGTATTTCTCAAGTTGGCTGTGTTTATGACTCCTTCACATAGACACCAGAATCTACAGTAGCTCTATCAAACATAGGAACTGGAGTTGTAAAGTGATTACAGCTGCACAGGGAATGTAAGGAAGCACAGACAACAGTAGATACTCTCTATACACACATAGTCCTACAGATCATGTCGGGACGCAGGGGTAAGGGACTGAGATTTATGGGTTTAGGCGACTGTCGAAGGACCTCGTTTAGCTGGTAATTTAGCTGTGCCCCTGGGGCCCTGTCCGTCTAGCCTGCTTTACATCCGTGGCCTGGCCTGGTCTGCTTCTGGAGGAGTACAACAAGGACTTCTGTTTTCAGACACAGAGCTTCCCTATGGGCTGCCTCTGGGCCAGCTCTTCTCTGTTCTGTAGAGGATGGTGTTTACAGTCCGGAGAAGAGAGGGTGGAAGCAGACCCTGGACCAGCACTTTTTTGGCAGATCTTCCTTTGGGCTCCAGTTTAGGCTTTATGCATTATATTCATATGGGTTATACATCTCCATCACACAGACAGACAGGCAGAGTGGGTTATACATCTCCATCAGACAGACAGACAAGCAGAGTGGGTTATAAATCTCCATCAGACAGACAGGCAGAGTGGGGAATAAATCTCCATCAGACAGAGCCGAGTGGGTTATAAATCTCCATCACACAGACAGACAGGCAGAGTGGGTTATAAATCTCCATCAGACAGACAGGCAGAGTGGGTTATAAATCTCCATCAGACAGACAGACAGGCAGAGTGAGTTATACATCTCCATCAGACAGACAGACAGGAGAGTGGGTTGTAAATCTCCATCAGACAGACAGGCAGAGTGGGTTATACATCTCCATCAGACAGACAGGCAGAGTGGGTTATAAATCTCCATCAGACAGACAGGCAGAGTGGGTATTAAATCTCCATTAGCACAGACAGACAGGCAGAGTGGGTATGAATCTCCATTAGACAGGCAGAGTGGGTTAAAAATCTCCATCAGACAGACAGACAGACAGACAGACAGACAGACAGACAGACAGACAGACAGACAGACAGACAGGTAGACAGACAGAAAGGCAGAGTGGGGTGTAAATATCCATCAGACAGACAGGCAGAGTGGGTTAGAAATGTCCATCAGACAGGCAGAGTGGGTTATACACTTCAATCACACAGACAGGCAGAGTGAGTTATAAATCTCCATCAGACAGACAGGCATGCAGAGTGGGTTATAATCTCCATCAGACAGGCAGAGTGGGTAAACATTTCAGTCAGACAGACAGGCGGCAGAGTGGGTATAAATCTCCATCAGACAGGCAGGCAGAGTGGGTAAAACATTTCAGTCAGACAGACAGGCAGGCAGAGTGGGTTATAAATTCCTACAGACAGACAGAGTGGGTTATAAATCTCCATCAGACAGACAGAGTGGGTTATAAATCTCCATCAGACAGGCAGAGTGGGTTATACATCTCCATCAGACAGACAGAGTGGGTAATACATCTCCATCAGACAGACAGAGTGGGTAATATCTCCATCAGACAGACAGAGTGGTTAATACATCTCCATCAGACAGACAGAGTGGGTAATACATCTCCATCAGACAGACAGAGTGGGTAATACATCTCCATCAGACAGCT